>NW_014569593.1:806327-850889 GCF_001313835.1 Polistes canadensis
TTCTTCTTCTTCTTCTTCTTCTTCTTTCGCAAAATCATCTTAACATTAGTGTCTTTCCACTTTCTTAAGATTACAAGACGTATCTATACAAAATCATCGTGATCTAGCAAAACTATTTTTTCCCTTTCTACCACCAGCCCCCCCCCTCTCCTTCCACCGCTTCTTCGCGTATTTAGATTTTTTGTCTCCACTTTAGTTACGGATGATCATCAATGAAACCGTGAAAATCTCAGACCCAAGACTGGCAGGACGACGATCAAAATAGAAATTTTTACAATTCCAATAGCGTCGTTGCCTATCTATCTCTATCGATATATCGAATAGAAATGATCTTTTTTATTTCCCCGTTCGAGACAATCGTCAAGTTTGAAAAGACTTTCGCGAAGTAAGAAATAGCTGCGTCACGAAATACGACGACGAGCTTGAAAATAAGCGTGAAAAATAAGAAAAGAAAAAGAAAAAGAAAATAATTCCGATGATGAAAAGAACACAACTCTTAAAGTCATAACGTCATTTTTCCGTTCCTTTCAATCTCGATCGACATTCTTCTTTTGAAGACGAAAGCTAAAATGAGAAAAAAATGTGAGGGATAGAAAATAAAGAGAAGAAAGAACGAGGTGATAGATAGATAGATAGATAGATAGATAGATAGATCGACTAATTCGATCTATCGATCGATTATCGGAAGTTAAACGACAAAAATGATTGGTGTAGAGGTGGTGGTGGTGGTGGTGGTTGTTGGAAAATACGCGATTGAAATTCTCTAGAATACAATCGTGGTTCGTGTTACTCGCTCGTGTTGCTCGTAAAGCTTCGATCGAAAGGATCCTTTGGCAAAGGAATTATCCTTGAAAATAGGTAGAAAAGGATACGACAACGTGTGGCACGCACACACACACATACACGTTACCTTATACTACGAGAAAAAGAGAAAGAGAAAGAGAACGAGAGAGAGAGAGAGAGAGAGCGAGATGGAGAGGGGTGGGGGGGAGGGGGAGGGAAATTTATCGTGCGAGAGCATAAAATAGCGCCGACTATTAGTACCACGGTGCAATTTTCCAGTCTCGGCTTGGCCGCTTCGTGCTTAAAATAGAACCTTTCATTTGCTGAAAAGAAGATTGTGCGGCTTGCCCTGCGAAGAGAGAGAGAGAGAGAGAAAGAGGGTGGTGGGGGGGATGGAAAGGGAGAGACTAACCGGCAAGGAGGCTGCCGTAGCTTTTTAATTGTGGCTTTCAAGGCAAACTAAATGCCGGCCATCGCAAGGAAAACCCACGTGGTGGCTAAGACGACGATCGTGTTAAGAGTTGAAAACGTTGAACGAACGAGAAAGGGGGAGTTACAACCCCGTATTTGGGATTGCACGACGATTCGAGCAAATCCTCTTTCCTCGTGAGTATTAATAACAATGATGTAAAAAAATCATCTACTCTTTTCTACCTTGAAACATTATTGGCAAACAGTCTGCTGTTGTTACTTCTTGATGTAGACAGAAACATGAGAAATATATATGCATATTATATATATGTATGAAAATAAAGAGAAGAAAAGAAAAAGTATATTAACAGGTTAGAAGATAAAGAAACATAATCACCATCTGTACTTTATTTTTTGTTTTTGTTTTGTTTTTTTTTTTTTCAATAAAACGCTCGTTAAAATTCGAACCTAGTTCATTCGGCTAACGTTAACTCGTCTCTGAAATGAGTTTCCGATTGGCGCGAACTTGTACTCATCAATCAAACGAAGTGAAATAAATAATTCCTTTCACGAGTACGGACAGACAGGTTGGAAACTTAATGAAATGGAATATTCGCGATGGAGAAGGCTTTCCCGTTCATGACCTCTTCGGTTAGCTTCGAAGAATTAAAAAAGAATCTTCGGATAGAGACAGAGGATGGAAGGAACGGGGAGGGAGACAGACCTCGTTGAGAAAGTCGTGTCGATGATTTTCCGACACGAACACGTATATAAATTACCACCACGTGCGTGTATTATTATTATTATTATTATCTTTGTAGAACTTTGAGATCTTATTCATTTGATCAATGCCAAAACTAAATTGAAATTAATCGCGCGTTCTTCTAGTAAATAAAAATTAATATTAAAATTTCTTTTTTCTTTTTCTTTTTTTCGAATCTTTGGATCTCGATTGATCGAACGAACCAACGAACGATTATAAAATAACGCGAGATTTATTTTGCATTTGCGATTGAGACCAAGGGACGACGACGACGACTCTCCATAAACGATTCGCAAACGAGATGGCGATGCCTTTTTAGGAAACCGGCAGATACTGAACGAAAGTCGTTACGAATGAACGATATATCATCGGTGGCCTTGTTTTAACGAGGATATGACGGCAATTCGCTACCGTGCGGTAGGTAAATCTGACTAAAAAGTGACAAAGATCAAAAGCTACAGAATTTATAACGATTTAATATATGTTATAACGAGATATTTACTTATATGGGGATAAGGAGTGGGGTGGGGATGGGTGGATAGGGAAGAGGGAAAAATAAATAAGTTGATAATTTTTTTTTAATAGTAAACAAAATGTGAAGGGAAAAAAAAGTAATAAATATCAGGAAAAATAGGATTGACAATTTTTATACGAGTTTGATATACATAATAATATATATATATGTAATTGTGATCCATAGAAGAGACAAAGATTTATGATGGTGGTAGCTACGTTACGTGACACATCGTGTTAACATGGCACGTAAATTTTCACGCTGAATTAAGTAAGAAAATCGCAAGGTGGATCTGTTTATCAATGTTCGAGAGAGAGAGAGAGAAGACACCCTCGACGACAAAAGATCCACACAACACGTCCGGTGTAAATATCGTTGTAAAGGCAAGTTTTCACACTGCTCCTTTGTCAATCCTCTCGCGGCTACCTAATCCAACATTACGCCGACAAAGAACCCTCGCATACCATCGTGGCATACACGAAAGCCAGAGGAAAGTATGAAAAAGGATGATTTTAAAGCGACGAAGGCTACGCAAATACAACGTCTATGTAATACCTAACAATACTTATTTACTTTGAACATTTCCCTCATATATTTTTCCTACATAATCTCGTTATCATTAGAAAAACTTACACGGATTAACAAACATGATCGTATTATCGATCGAATTTAAAGGTAAAGGTCAACTTTGGTAATCGCATACCAGAAAGATTATTACTTATTTGGAAAGAAAAAAAAAACAGTTAATAGATATTATAACTGTAAGTATCTATAGAAAAAGAAGAGTTAAAGTTGCATTTCCCAATGGCAAAACGCTGATACCAATGTGTTCCATGAAAAAATATATTTAATTATTTTCATTAATTTCATTTTACATAATTAACATGTAAGAATAAATATTTGTATTGTTTTTTTTTTTTTTAACTTTTTATATATTTCCACGCTTAATTTATTCGTTATTAATCTTATCTTAGAAAATAATCATAAGTATTTCGCGCGTTAAAATTTACAGGATTTATGAAATATTTGACCGTATATATAGAGGAAATGTTTTGGGGAGAAAAACGATTTGTTTTAAGTTAAACGGGAAAAACAAATAGATATACTGTTTCTTTATTATTGACTTTCTCCAAAGAATATATTTCACGCACGAAGGATAAATTCATGAAATAACAGTTTGTAAAAATATCGGCCGGAATATAAACGGTTGCATCGCAGGTCGAACAAAGTAGTTCTACCTTTCTAGGCCACGATTCGCGTTGCATCACGAAACGTGCAGCGACCTTTTCAATCTCGCTTCCCATTTTCACTTTTGCTCGTGTTCATGAGGATACACCTTTTACGACAATACTCGTAAACCTGTTCACGATTCATCCGGTACCCAACAATCGTATCGAGTTAAACCACACAGGTACGACAGGTTTGATCGATACACAATACGCGAAAACGCGCATACACATATAACGATAAAATAATATTATTAAAAATGATCCAACAAAGTCAAACATTTGCGTTTACTTCGCTATAGGCAGCAACAACACGTGCGCGAGGGAGAAATAAAAAGAAAATTGGTCGAAAGGTAAAATATCAAAGGGGTTGCCGAATACACGAGTTGAATGTAAACCATCGTCGTGAACTCCCCCCCCCCCATGTATTTACTCATCGATCCTTGGGGGACACGAAATGAAAAAAGAAAAAAAAAAAAAAAGTACCTGACTAGAAAATGAAATGAGAAAACGAAAGATCCTTTCTCTCCCTTCTTTCTTTCTTTCTTTACCTTCACTTCAAAATATATGTTGCTAATGTAAATTAATAAATAATTGTATTTATTGAAAATGAGGACAAATTTCAGATCTATCTTCTTAACATATATACTACATACGAATGTATGTACGTTATTATGTTCCCCGTTGGCGAAACGCGGATGCGGTCGTAGAAAAGTTCAACTCGTCCCACGTGAATAATCCACCATCAAATTTCTCTTTCTCTCTTTCTCCCACATATTAAAGTATCGTCCCAGTGTCGTATGTATGTATGTATGTATGTATGTATGTATATAGTAGTTGTGTATGTAACACACCCGTCTTCTCGCTAAGTAGTATCCACTGGATTGGTTTCGCTTTCTCACGGCATCTACGAGAAACTCGTCGATAGGATTTTTCTTCCTTCGAGAGATCGATAAGATCTCATGGTGAAAAAGAACTTCGCTCCTTAAAGAGCCTACGGAGGAGATGTTTTATATTATCAATTGTAACCTACCTATATACCTGATGTAACGTAGAATGTTATTTTTGAAAATACGATATAAATAACGAAAGAATGAAATAGAAAGCAAGATTTCAATCGTTTACAACCGATTATACTCGATGAATAATGCTTCAACATAATCGCGTAATACTCTAGCTCGATAAATTCATTCGAATTCTTGATCACCTTTCTTCGAGTAATATACGAAACGATCCAGAGAAAAGATAAGCCTTTACATAATAATAATGTTCTATCTCTCTTTTGATAAATGTACTCGTATGTTTCTAGTTGTGGTCTTCTTCTTTCGTACCTTTCTTTAAAAGCGAATTCAATACACATGTTATAAATATGCGTGTGTATATTTACTTTCATTGCATTAACTTATTCGCAATAACGATAGGACGATAGTGTATGCGTTCGGTTTAAACGAAAGGAAGAATTTTCTTCCTTTCTATTCTGCCCATTAACGAACAAAATAACTATACAATGGTGTTACGTGAACTTTTCCAAGTAGATCGGTCTAATTACGAGAAGCGAAGCGCAATTACGTTCACAAAGAGACAGTGGCAACAAATGAGCTTAAATCAGTGCGCGACCAAAGAAGCAGAAGAAGAATAAAAGGAATAGCAGGAACAAGAAGTAGAATAAGGAAGACCCAGGAAGAAAATTTATTAGCAACGATAGTTAGATACGCCTCACCCCTTTTAAGTAAAGACGTAACGTGAGAATAACAGTGTAAACAATACCATGGCATTTCGAGTTTGATTTTTTTTCTTTTTTTCACTTTATCGTTAAAGAAAAAAATCCCTATAGTATATTATAAAACGTTCCTACCTATATTCTAACGATCTATTGTTCCCGGCAGCTTCTTCTTTAGCATTTCGAAATTGTTCGAGAATTCAAACGAATTTTCCGAGACCAGGGAAAAAGGGTTAATTATGTTAAAAAAAAAAAAGAAAAAGAAGAAGAAAGAAAATCGTTTCTTCGAATTATCCTTTCCGGAGCTTACTTTTGCGGTGACCTTGTCTCGCAGCTGCATGACGCGCGCGCCTCGTGCCGTTTTTCCTCCTCGAGGTCGACGTTCGTCGCCCCAGAGTATGCTGGACCAAGGTGACGGTGGCTTGGGTGCCGGTGCTGGCGGTAGACCATAATGGATCGCATTCTTTTGCTTTAAAAGTATCATCCTTCCTTCCTCTTATTTCTTTTCACTAGTTTGCCACTGAACTATTCTTTTACCACATAATACTTTACCGTAAAAAGAAAAATCGATAGGAATAGGAAGAAGAAATAATTTCCCAAGGCAAAAAATAAAAAGAAAGAAAAAGAGAGAGAGAGAGAGAGGAAATACGAGAAAGATAATTTAAAAAATGTAAAAATAAAGATAGAGGGAGGAAAAAGAAACGGACAAATAGATAGAGACACAGAGAGAGAAAGAAAGAGAAAGAGAGAGAAAGTTGACTCTTCTCGTGTTCCGCACGCGATTCACCGTCGTGCCGAGTGGCGGCGAACCGACTGAATCGGAGAATACGAAGCCGAGTGTGTAGAAGGGCTGCTACCTCCACAGCAGCGCCTCCATAGTGCACCCTCTAAAACGCGCGCGCTATGTGCATCAGTAAACTGTGTGCATATACTCTACTACACGTCGCGACGTTCCTTCTATTACTTCGAGATAACCTGGCATATACTCTATTACACGAAGTAATATCATCAATTTTATTCGATTCATTGAAATTTCCATAGAAATAACCCCCAGCGCGCATATATATATATTATTATATACATACATATATACCTATACGTAGAGAGATGATGTATGATTCATCTAACACTCGAAACGTTGTTAATTTTAATCAGCGAGTAACGAGATCGTTACATAGACAGTACGCGCCTGTGTGCGAAGAATTACGGTATCAAGGATAGAGCAATCGCGTAGATCACTTCCATCGTGATCTTTTAATCTCCTCTTATCGGGTCCGTTTATTTTCTCAATATATCGTTGAAACAAGCGTTTTCACGATCGCTCGCACTCGGCTCTAACCGAGCGTGTAAGTAGAAGATATCGATATTTAAAAGACGCGGAAGCTCGCGCGCGTGTTACGGTCAAGCGATCGTGCGCATGATCAATCTTGATCGTTCGACTTATATCGCATTTAACCGGCAACGGCTTGCAATTAAACTCAACCCGTGACGGATAGATCGATCGATAGATCTATCGATCGTTTTAGATAATTTATTTCTTTTTTGTTTTCTTTGTTCCTTCCTATCTTTCTTTCTTCTTTCTCACAGAAAATGAAACTCGAATAAAAGTAAAATAGTCGTGCACGATCGTCCTCCTTAATCGAAAGGTCGGTTAGTCAATGCTTTAAATCATTGAGATATATATTTCCGAAGCGCTTATCAATTTATCACAGGAGAGAAATCGATAACGGACACCAATATCGGTAGAAACTCGAGGTTTCCTCGAAACTTCCGTACAAATAACAGAAATCAATGTGATCCGATAAGCCATGACAAAGTAAATGACTAATTTTTATATATATATATACGCACACACGCATACAATATGCGCAAATACAAGAGATAACAATTGTCGTTATGTATTAATAGAAAGTTTAGATATTAGTAATTGATATGAGCACGATTATTCGAATAAATTTGTTGTTTATCACAAATTTACAAAAATAATGATCAATTTCTTCCGTGTAAGTCGTATTATCATGTCTCTTTTTACAAAATGATTAAAGGAAAGATAGAAAAGGAAAGAACAATAGAAAGAGAGAGAGAAATAATTGCAGCGTCCTTGACCTATCACAATAGGGCTTATTTCAAGTGTTTCCAGCAATGGTAACTCGTTGGTAAAAGTCGATATGGATCCTACTAACGCGCGCGTCATTCGAAAATGTAATCTAACTAATATCGAATAAAAGAAAAAATCTTTGGCACATAAATATAATGTATCCATGGACTTTCCCTTTATCGATAGATCCTTAATTCGATAAATATTCCTACTCGAATAGATGCACACATTTATCTTCCGAGATACGAAGGATCTTTCAAAGTGAGTGAACAAAATTGCGGATTCGCCCACACGTATTCGCCCACGAATACGAACGATTCCTGCTTGCAGTAAAAGTGCAATGACAGGAGAGGAAGATGAACAGACGGTGAAATAAACATATATCTAACTGCTGATCAAGAGAACGTGTGTGTTAAACCATCGAAAGATTTAAGACGAAAAGAAATATCGGAATAACAAAAGAGATTGGTAAAAACAAAAATAATAAAGATGAAAATCTAGCATCGTATAACGACTATGCAATCGCGAATAAAGAAGATGAAATTCGTGACGTAGACGATCCCTTTGTTTACCGCCAACAGAAAATCTCTATCTCGCTTTCTCCCACCCCACCTCTCAGGATGCACTCTCCGTTTCTTTCACTCTCTCTTTTCATACGTCTCTCTACTTACATAGAGACTACATAGCTATAGCTCCAAAAGCACTCAAGTATAATCACGCTCGTATGTTAAAACCACCAAATATGGGAAGAGAATCTATCGTTTTTATACCTTGTGCCTCCCTCTTTCTCGTTCTCTCCTCTCCTCTATTTCTCTCTTTTCTCCCTGTCTCTCTTTCTTTCTTCCTTCCTTTCTTTCTCCATCTCTCTTTCTTCATAACAAGGAGTATTTTTTAAGATACACATCTCATTCTCAAGACATTACGTTGAAGACAATATTCTCCTTAACTAATTTTAGATCTAGCGCGTAAAAATTACGAGAGGGACGCTATCGTGTTGCGTCGATATATTCGTTTGACGTACTTGGAAGAAACACAAAACTCACCGAACTCTGGGGAGAACTCGACACGCTTGGTGAACGCTGCACTGTGACCAACGCCATGATAATCCTCCTCCGTCCGCTCCTAATTTCGAAGATAACGATCACTGTCACCGTGCACTCGTTTAAAAAGGATCCCGCCGTCAGGACGACGGAAAACGTATCATTTTTCGCGCACCTTTAACGGCATCGCGCTCGCGGCGGCCATGTTCGATACAGTCTCACGTAAGGTGCTTCACGCGCATGCGCCAAACGCGCGCGCATAATTCACTCGTTGCGATATCTTCTGACTTTATTGGTAAACTTCAGTGCATATGATAACACAGCCATTTCGATTTACTTACTTGTTAAATGAAGAAATTGTATTATCATCGTTTGCTGTCATACACGAACGTACATATGTACCGTCGCATAGTAACACATTATATACAAATAAGAAATAAAACTTTATATTTATTATATTACAAACGAATTACATTAAACAGAGTTAAAAAATATTTATATGATTTACGCGCGCTCTAACATAGCATCCCCTATAGATTACATAGCAAACTAATTGCGATATGAGATTCAGATCTTGAAAGAAAAATATTCAGAATAAACTAAATCAAGATTTCAAAATTATAGTATATGAATGTTCAAGCAAATGATTTAGCCCTAAAATAAGAAAATCTAAATATCGTAAAAATCATAAATATGATTAATTTATTTAAAATTCTTTAATTATTATTCCATCACCTTTCACCCTGGCGAAAGAGGTGATTGAAAATGGATCTTATATTTATTCTCGTCTAAAGATCAAGATCACAAATGGAGTATTAATATCTTTAGATGCGACAACGCCAAGAATACCCTATGAAAAATCTTTTAGTACAGAAAATTACCCTATAGATTACCCTATGAAAAATCTTTTAGTACAGAAAATTCATTAGTAAAAACATTTCTGATTTGTAATTTAAGAGATTTTTAAATACACGTGTTGGATAACCCACAATGATTGGATCACGTGATAGGTGATCCTGCTCAGAAAGGTAAAAATCATATAACTAAAACACTCAGATCCTTCCCAAATGCAGAATATCAATGTTCTCGAATATATAAGCAATATTCACTTCTACATCTCTGAAGTTTATTTTGACAAGATCGTGTAATTTCGTTAACTTAGCAGTGCTTTAGCGATATTGTACCCTAGTATTATTACACATTATTGCGTTCAGATCTCGTTGCAAATCGATACATCGAAAGTCGACATTTATAATAAAATCGGTGTAAGGCGTATTGATCGTGTGTCTACGTTATTAATACGAAAACATATATTAAGTACTATAATTTTGTAAGGAAATACTTTTATTAAATCTTCAGAATTTATATTATACTATTAAAAAATGTCTAAGATATTTACTCCGACGAATCAAATAAGATTAACAAATGTTGCGATTGTACGAATGAAGAAAACTGGTAAAAGATTCGAAATAGCGTGTTATAAAAATAAAGTCATCTCATGGAGAAACAAATTGTAAGATTTTAATTTTTACAAAATCGCAATGGTTTAATAGTTACTTTAACGTCAATTCGTATTTTCGTGAACTTAACCTATAAATTTCATAATAAAATATTATTACAGAGAGAATGATCTAGATGAAGTACTTCAAACGCACACAGTTTTCGCAAATGTGTCTAAAGGTCAGGTAGCCAAAAAGGAAGACCTTTTAAAATCATTTGGTACAGAAGATCAGACAAAAATTTGCAAAGAAATTCTTGCCAAAGGTGAACTACAAGTTTCAGATAAAGAAAGGCATTTAGCTCTAGATTCTATGTTTAAGGATATTGCCACAACAGTTGCCGATAAATGTGTAAATCCAGAAACAAGAAGACCTTATCCAGTATCTATGATAGAAAAGGCTATGAAAGATATACATTTTTCAGTTAAACCTAATAGAAATGCAAAACAGCAAGCTTTAGATATTATTCCGCAACTCAAATCTGTAATGCCATTAGAACGAGCACAAATGAGACTAAGAATAATAATACCTGGCAAAGAGGCAAAGAAATTAAAAGAAAAACTAACCAAATTAGTAAAAAAGATAGAAAGTGAAAATTGGGACATTGGAACATTATATTTTATCTGCCTAATAGATCCTGGTCAATTTAAAGAAATAAATGAACTAATAAATTCTGAAACTAAACGTACTGGATTTTTAGAACTGCTTAACTTAAAAGAAATTGCAGAAGGAGATGAAATTTTAGAGTAAAGTATAAAAAAAATATATTAGAGATACGTTTAATTGTATTGAATTTATCTTGATTTAAGTTCCTTTAAAAAGTAGTGCACAGAAATGTTACATCTTATATTGTACAAGAGTTCTGTGGTGCTATAAGATTTAAAAGATAAATATATTATTTTCTTCTGAACTATTATAATTCATAGAACTTTTTATGTATTTATTACATTTTTAGCTAACAAAATTATTTACACAATTAAATATACAAATAATTTTTCTTAATTAATCTCTCTTTAAATATTTATCTAGAGAAACATAGATATTCTATATATTTACATGCAAAATTATTGGGATTTTTCATTTTGTTTTAATAAATATTTTGTGTACTTCGAGAGGCATACGAGATAAATTATTTAATAATAAATTTCAATACTATGTACAATTCCTGTTTCATTATTTGATTCATTTACGTAGTACAAATTGCAAAAATTCTTTTTCAAAAATCCTACTCTCTTTTGTGGATATATCTAACTATAAGATTACCCAAAATAATGCAATATCCTTGTACAAGGATTCCTATTTATATCGCTTAAATTCATAATTTCTATAAAAATGCTTGAATAATTTCGTAACAAATGATAAACTCTTCTTTGGAATAGTTTTAGTATGTTCTAATTTATGTAAATAAGTATATTTTTCAACATACTACAACAAATGCATCTACAATATATTAATTATTAAGTATAAAGAACATACATCTTCTATATTTATAAGATACTTAAAGAATTGATTGTTAATACATAATGCATGACATTGATATTATCACTTACATTTGTGCAGATAGTTTCGATATCTGTCTATCTGTAATATAAGATACCAGTGCGCTTTCTACTCATATTTATACAGGTCAGTCACTCATTTTTCTTCTTGTACTTCTGCTCGAGGAATATATATGTTTTCTGTACGTTGATCACATTTTGCAGCAATACGTGATACAGTTAAAAGAAAATCTGACAATCTATTTAAATATGTTTGTGCTTCTTTATCTAAAGCACCATTGCGCACCAAAGATGTTATACTTCTCTCTGCTCGTCTACATACATTTCGCGCTACATGAAGAGAAGCACAAGCCTTTCCACCACCCTAATATAACAAAGATAAGATAATTCATTTAAAATACATTTCCTGCTAGATTTTAAATTAAAGAATGTCTAAATAAGAATATATATATAGATATATATTACAGGAATGATATAGTCTTCAGGTGGGGGCAATTGATTGGCATATTCTAAAATCCATTCTTCAAGATCTTTAGTATGTTTACTTTCAAATATTTTGGTTTTCCCTGGTATCGATTTGGATATAGCATGATTCAAATCAAATAATATCATTTGCACACGTTTAAGTTTATCCACATAAGGATGTTCAACTTTACCATCGCATGCAAATTCTCTTGCTAATCCAATATAAGAAGACAATTCATCTGTCGCTCCAAGAGCATTGAAAATCATATCATCTTTTGGCTTTGTATCTCCTGCATCCGTAACAGTTAATCCAGAATCTCCATCGCGTGAAAAAACAGCTACCTCAGCTATATTTGATGGTGTGCTACCACTGCAATTTAAAATCATCTATATATATATATACACACTATATATTTGCAAATATAATTATTTGCATTTAATAAAACATTATTATGTATATACATATGTACATGTATTTGCTGTCATTGAATAAAAAGTTCAAGGATTTCACATATACTAATTTTTAATTGATATATACTTGTAAGAAAATGTAATTAATTTTCAAAATTTAATATATTTATTATTAATAGCGTAAACAATGTATTAAACAAGTTGCATTCAAATCAGATTAAATGAAATTTTGAGGTTATAATACTATACAACACTCACCTATTTCTTAAAGAATTTTGTAAACTACTTTTGTATATAAAAATTGATTTTCTCCATGCATTTCTAGCCAAGTCCATTTTTCAAGTATAATACTCTAATGAATGAAAATATTATATTTGGTTTAGAATTTTTTATAAACTTTTTTTCCTTTAAAAATCATTAACGCCGGTATAGGGCTTGTAAATTTAGACGATCACTGAAGTCGTAGGCGCCATAACTAAACGTTATGAAACGACTGAAAACACGAAGAGAAAGATACGATTTCTAAAGCAAATATTTCTTTTTTCCTAAATATAACTCGTACAAAATTAAAAATAAGTTATTATGTCCACTCTATATTTTTTAATGCCAATTGTTAGTTTCTTATTCACTATCCAAAATCTGTAGCTATACACGAAGTATATAAGCAATAGAATACTTTATGTAAAAACATTGATAAAATCCCTTGAATTTTATTACAAATAAATATTACTAAAGAATATAATAACACGTTATGTTGTAAAGAATGTAACGAAAATTTTCGATAGTAATTTTTATAAAAAATTACTTTTACTATATATAAATTTTTCTTATCTTCAAAGAAATATATAAGATGTTTCAAAAATCACTTTGCTGAACTAAAAAATTATAAATTTCATTTTAGTTGGCATTTAGAATGGTGATTCATCGTGGGCCCATATATTTTTAACAACACTGTAATTGGAGATTCATATTTTAAAATAAAAAACAAAAATCAATATTAGTTAATTAATATAACTACAATATTTTGTTTTGTTTTTCTTTTCTCAGTAGAGTGACTTTTATGAAACCCTGTATATATCAGAATAAAACATTTGCAGATGGCGATGTATGCTTTACGATCAGCTGTAATTCGAGTTTTGTTACAAAAGAAATGCATCTAGCTAAATATTCGTATTGATACCTATGATCACGAATTCGATCTATTATTAACTCGTTATAACACAAAGTATTGCAGATGATAGTAATTACGTTTACATTTAAGTTAATTCTACAATTTATGAGATACACGTAAACATATATATAGAAATTATTTCATTATTTAAATGTGAGAAAACAAAATATAAATTTTACGTGATGTACAACCGTAGATGCGTTCAAATTAAAAAGATTTCATCAATAAAACGTATGTAAGTAAAAATTTAATGAATTTAATTGATTCATTATTACCAATTTAGAATATATAAACTTCTATACAAGAAGAGGATAATTAAAGGTGTTTATGATAAAACTTATAAATATTGGACGAAGAAAAATCTAGCTGAAAAAACCTTTAATCGTGTCTTTCTAAATGCTCAAGCATCTTAAAAAATTAAATAGAGTAATTGTTCTGTGACATATTTATTTAAAATATTATATCTGTATTTTTATACCTGATATGAAACAATCTTGTTTGCGATGACAACAGTAAAGTGATTACTTTGAATTACTATATAGATTTCCTGTATAGATTTAATTGTTTGAAAAATATTATGATTAATCTTCATTTAAAGATGGATTTAGATCCTGCAGAAATGGCGAATGAGATAAAAGAGAAAGTAATATTACATTGGAACTGTCGAGGTCTTACAGAATTACCAGAAATCATACGAAAATATGGCAGCCACATACAGGAAATATATTTGAAGTGGAATAAACTAACTACTTTACCACCATGGATAATAGAATTATTTAATGTTACTAATTTATATATCTACGGTAATCTCATTAAAGAACTTCCTGTAGAACTTGGCAATATGTCTCAATTGACTGTACTAGATTTGAGTGCAAACAAGTTAGAAGAAATACCATCTTCTATTGGTAATTTAATAAATATAGAATCATTGTTATTTAATAATAATTACATTAAAAAATTACCAATGGGTAAGTATATTTTGAAGGAAATTTAATAACTACAAGCTCATTATTTATTTTCTTATAATATAAAAAGCATATTGACCTTAATTTACAAAACAGAAATGAGCCAACTTTATAATCTGGAAGTATTATCTCTTTCTGGAAATGAATTTGTAGCATTACCAGAATGGCTTGGTTCTTTACCAAAGCTCAAAGAATTAAATGCAGATAACAATTATTTAAAGGAACTACCTAATAGATTGACATTGGCTCCTAAAATATCAATGATATCAGTGTGTTCAAACAGGTTACTATATTCTATTATATCACGCATATGCACATAGATATATAAGAAATGACATGCATTAAAATTTGTAACATATTAAATCATATTATCATTTGTAATTTAAATGATATTTCATACAGGTTAAAATATTTACCATTAAATGGTTTCTTGTCATCTCCTTGCATAAGATTTGATGCAAATGAATATTTAAATTATTTGTCTTATCCTGTCCTCATCCAATTGGCTTATAATATTCTTACATCAATTAATGTTGATTCAGTGAATATCCTAGGCTATAAGTAGGTATATGTATTCAACTCTAATTATAATTCCATTATGATATCTAATATATATTAAATTATATAAATTATTAATATTAATAAATTTTTATTCTGCTTATTTTTTAAATGTAAAGCTTGTTTATTACAGATGTTTCAAATTAAAATGTGCTAATGATGAATCGTTGAGTACAAATATCAAATTAAATATTAAAATAGATACATCGTGCAATAAAAATATACTGATTGAATTACCAAGGCAAATTTTAAGGATTCATAATGTTAATGAAAATAAAACTGTCTCTTTGTGGGAACTTGCCCTGAGAAAAGTTTACAGACTAAAGTATGCAATACATTGTCGATGCTTATAGCAACCTTTATATACAGTTAATTATAAACGAAACTATAGATGAATCTATAACATTTTTTTTTAGGTATAAGCATATACTTAATATTTCTACAGCTCCTATAAACGTTAAAATTGTTTATAAAAAAAATACTAAAAGAAATTTTGATTTTTTAATGTCCTCTATAAACTGTGCTTCATATAATTTATTGATAAATGGACCTGCCACTATTTGTGTAAATTCTCATTGTCAACAACCAATTTTCACAGAAGCTTGGATTATTGTTGGCATCACTCATCATATATATTCAATTCCAACTATTGTTTTATGTTGTTCAAGAAGGTAATATAATGTTTGAAATATATATATCATCAGAGAATTATATTCACATTTACTTTTCAGCTGTGCTTTTAAATTTATGACTAATTCAAACATGACGCTAACTTTTCATTGGTATTGCATAGATTGATAATATTTTTGTACATAACTAGAAAATTATTCGTTGTTGTATATACATTGTTATGAAAATAAAAAGAGATTATGTTCTTAATCTTGTTTCTTTCTATGTTTTTGTTTATAATTTAATGTAATTTCATACTAGATATATTTGTCAGTCTCAATGCTCATTTTTCCTTAATTGCAACATAATACGTATCATCAAACATTAAAAACAAATGTTTGTACATAAGTGAAAAATAAACCGAATTTCCTTAAAATTAACAAAACAAGCTTACCTATGATATTAAGAGTAGAAGTTCCGCAACGTCAGAAGTTGTTCACAAAACCACATATCTAACTATTAAAAGTTAAGAAATAAGAAAGTCTAATGCTCTATCTCTATCAATATCGCACTTCAATAATGCCATAGACGCCTGATCTTCCGGAAATCCTAAATCCTTTAATGTGCATAAATTTTTATAATATATTCTTGCTTTATTTGGATCATAATGTGTTAATGTAAGTGCTTTCTCTGCATCCTCTCCAGACATACCAGTCTCTTCTAAAGACTGAATAGCTAGAAGATATTCTACAACCTTTTTATTGTCTTCACCACCGAGATCACATATAGCACGTGCTGCTCGTGATAAAGGAAATCCCATATCACTTAGATGTTGAGCTAGTTTCAGATCTTCTCCTTTTAAATTCGAAAGAGGATTTGTATGATTTGAACTATTCGACACTAATAAATGTTCGTGTTTGTGTTTGCTGTACGAATCAGTATCTGGACTCTCCAAATCAGGCCAAGGTTTCCAGTTCTATTATAAATAATATAGATAATATAAACAATAATTTATATATATTTTAACTTTTGCAATACAATTTACCTCCATCGAAGGCCGTTCCAATTCCCTTTGAAGTTCTTGTACAATTGTTGACACACTGCGAGGCTTAACATTAATATTTTGGTCAGCGTCTTCATCGCCATGCACATTAATATTTATATTTTCTTCTTTTTCTTCCTCACAAACCACAGATTCTTCTTCGATAGTTAATTCGTTTATTATATTTTCTAATTTGGTAGATGGTATCCATTGTGATGTAGGTTGCAATACCTACAGGCATAAAGCACTGTAAATGTAAAGTGCTAATTACAAGAAATATATTGCATACAATTAAAATGATTAAATAGTATTTTTTAAGCAAAATCTAGTCCTTCAAAATGAATAAATTTTACCAACCTGTGCAAGTTCTTCCATATCGTTAATAGTTTTTAATTCCATATTATCGAAAGGACTGCTTGTGTCATTATCAAAATCTGCATAGTTAAGTCCATTAGATTGTACATGATTTTGTAAATCATTTGCTGGCGGAGACAAAGGTTGTGGAGTAAGTATAGTTGTTTCTGGCGGTGGAATAACTTTGACTGGTGGCTGTTTTATTGCTTCTGTTGGAAGAGGTGGAGGTGGTGGCGGAGATTCCTCCTTTTCTCTTTTCTTTTTTTCTTCTAATCGAGCTGTACGTGCTTTGATATTTGCTTCTCTAGCTTTACGCCATTCTGCCATCTTAAAATATATATATATTATTTCATAAATTTTTAAAATATAAAAGTTAAATTTAAAATTGAAATATGATATTAAAGGTTTCTAAACAAAATAAAAACTGTACCTTTTCAAGGACGGATTTTTCTAAGCTGAAATTATATACTAATTTCGATATATCTGGTAATTTATTACTGTACACTGCTGGCAAAGCAACTTTTCGTGGTGGCTTGTACGCTTCCACGATTTTAACATGAACTCCATCCATGTACGAAGCAACAGAATCACACTGTGCCGAAATTGATGGGCGAGCCATACCAGCGATTAAAATATAAGACAATAGTGTTGACAATTTTACTTTATTACGAATTTATATATATACCAATGACCAAATATTTTTTTTTATACGTAGCATTATAACCTAAATGATACCATGAGAAATAATTTATCTGCGTAATTTCGTTACATTTAAAATTCTTTTAAGATCTCAATAAATAATAAATTTTACAATTTAACATATAACTCTTAGTTTTATTATAAAATAATTTGTATTAATAGCCAAAAATTGATATTTTTTTCTACTTGACAACTCATCACCTTAACACTATCATCTTCTGTTTGTTTGCAACTGCATTCGATTATTCGATCCGGGAAAGCCAAGTTCATACAAAAACAGTGAAGGCTTTTTTAGTGTCTTTATTGTTGATTAATTCGTTAGCGTTGCTTGCAATATCCATGCTAAAGGTAATTTTCATAAATATTAGGCTGACCAATGTCTATGCGTTTAGTTGTTGAAAATTTTAAAATGAAGCCAATCAAATGACGAACGACGCACACGCCAAATAAACGCTGGCATCCAATAAGGAGCCATCATTTTCATCAGAGTACAAAAGGGACCGGAAAGACGGCTAGTTCTTCTTTTTATTTTTCGTAGACATTGGTAACTATATTCGATTATGATATTCGTCTCTAATCTTTATTCATCTATGATTATTTACTTCATTTGTAGTTAAGACGTGTCGTTTTCATTTAATAATTTAATAGTTGGTTAATATGATTAAGAAAAACACGTGTGCTTGATATCCGCGTATTGACATTAAAGTGAGAATATTCCGTGATTCAGATTAAATATGAGTGAAAGCATTAATGAAAGTACTGAGGAAAAACAGAATGAAGAAGAGAATGCAGTGGTTACGTGGAAAGATCTGGTATGATTATTCACATATATATGATCGAAGTTTATAACCTTAAAAAGATCAATAATTTCTCATTACAGCATCAAGGAATAATTTTCTATCTTAATAGGAAATAAAATGTGTTAATTTAATGTATCTCTTTCACAGGGAATAGTAGAAATATTATGTAAAGCATGTGATGATTTAAAGTGGGAGAAGCCAACTAAAATTCAAAAAGAGGCAATTCCTTTGACTCTTCAAGGTAAATTTAATAAAAGAAAATTGATTTGATTATCTATTTAACGAGTATATAATTATTTATATAATTTATAGGTAAAGATGTAATAGGTCTAGCGGAAACAGGGTCTGGTAAAACAGCAGCTTTCGCACTTCCTATAATACAAGCATTATTAGAAAGTCCTCAAAGATATTTCGCTTTAATTTTAACACCTACCAGGGAATTAGCATTTCAAATTTCAGAACAATTTGAAGCATTAGGTTCAAGTGTAGGTGTAAAATGTGCTGTAATTGTTGGTGGTATGGACATGGTATCGCAGGCTCTTGTATTAGCCAAAAAACCACATATAATTATTGCTACACCTGGAAGATTAGTTGATCATTTAGAAAATACTAAAGGTTTCAATTTACGTTCTTTAAAATTCCTGGTACATAATTATGATTTTGTGTTATGTATATATATATAAAAAAGTAATCTCTCAAGTAATACAATATTTTTTAATTTGTAAGGTAATGGATGAAGCGGATCGTATTTTAAATATGGACTTTGAAGTTGAGGTTGATAAAATTTTAAAAGTTATTCCACGCGAAAGGCGAACTCTATTATTCTCAGCCACAATGACAAAAAAAGTACAAAAGTTGCAGCGAGCTTCTTTGCGCAATCCAGTTAAGGTTGAAGTATCTACAAAATATCAAACGGTTGATAAGTTGCAACAATATTATATATTTATACCAGTCAAATTCAAGGTAATTACATAGTACTGGATTAGGCATATATATTACAAAAGTACATAGATCACATATCGAATCTTATAAGACAAATTTCAGTACAAGAATAATAAACTGCATAATTCAATTTCATAACAGGACGTATATTTAGTACATATCTTAAACGAATTAGCTGGTAATAGTTTTATGATATTTTGTGCAACTTGCAATAATACGGTAAGAACAGCATTACTATTACGTAATTTAGGATTTACAGCTGTTCCTTTGCACGGACAAATGTCACAAAATAAACGGATTGCAGCCCTTACAAAATTTAAAGCTAAAAATAGATCTATACTTATCTCTACAGATGTTGCTAGTAGGTAAGTAATTAAAGTTTTTGTAAGTCAAAATATACTATTTTTACAAAAAGTTATTTAAATATTTATAATATTTTACAGAGGTCTTGATATCCCCCATGTTGATATTGTAATAAATTTTGATATTCCTACTCACAGTAAAGATTATATACATAGAGTTGGTCGAACTGCACGTGCAGGTCGTTCAGGACGTTCAATTACATTTGTAACGCAATATGATGTTGAACTTTATCAGAGAATTGAACAATTAATTTCTAAACAGCTTCCTTTATATGAAACAGAAGAACAAGAAGTAATGCTACTACAAGAACGAGTAGCAGAAGCTCACCGTATCGTAAAAACGGTAAATTAAAAAATGACTTCAAGTATAGAATTAATGTAACGGGTAGAATAAACTGTAATATCTTTAATTTAATCAACTCTTATAGGAATTGAAAGAAATAGAGGATAAAAAGTCCGGTAAGCGAAAAAAACATGCAGATGCAGATGAGGATGACACAGAGCAATCATTTGGAGTTAGAAAAAGAATAAAAGGAAAAGGAAAGGGAAAAGGAAAACGATTTTGAAAGAATAAGGTATTATTACGATAATCGTAAATTATGTTCAAGCAACACTCACTTCTTAATAAATAATGCAAACGCGATACAACTTTTATTATCATCGTTACTTTTTATTTATAAACCACTCCATTTCCCTCATATGAATATTTGACCCAGACTTATAGCCTTTATATATAATTTTCAAGTAATTTAATTTACAAAATTTTTTTTTTTTTTTTTTCAATTTCAAAATTTTTTAGTGTAACAGTATGGTGGAAATGAGCTTCCTGATGCGTTTATCACTTACCATCACGCGAATTTCAATGTACAAGAATATTTTGGGATAAACTGCGATAAAGATTATGCAGAATAAATGTAAGCATAAGTAAAAAGCTAAGAAATAAGGAGAATCTTTATAATACTGAGAAAATTAGCATTGCATTATAATGATTTTAAGTCTTTTCACAGAGCGAATATTATTTATCTCTCGCTCGAATAATCACAATAAAATATGTAATAAAAATCACAACTTTTACCATTGCCATTTATCATCTGCAATTAATCTGTTAGGTGAAATTAATGAAGCACCGAGGCAAAACGTGTTATTATATAGTCAACATGTCTACTTGCACGCTTTGAATAAAATATAAAGTAAGATTGATAAAGCAGAATCCTGTTTATAAAAAAATGCAAGCTAAAGAAAATCTTGTATATAGATAAATAGAAAACTATTTAAAAGATAATATGAACATTATGTATAATGAACACAGCAAACTATTGCAAAATTGATTGATAAATTTCTCTCCAAGTTTCTCTTAAAATGATCAATACAACTCTACGTTTGTTTTAAGATAAAGATTAAGGGAACAGTTAATGTTCCACCAAATATTTATAATTACAGTGATTTCTAAAATCTAATAAATTGTTATTAATTGTATAAAGTGGTAATAAATCCTTTAGTCTTTGAATATTTGTGTGAGTTTAGTTTTGACATAATGTGCACTAGAAAATATTGTGATGCTGTTTAAAGTGAAAATTGTCAAGTATAGATATATATATATATATATATCTATATAAATACATCTTTAAAAATACAATTAATTGATTAACAAAAAAAAAATGGTGCTATATAAATTGTTTTTCTTAATAATCTATCCTGATTATTAATGCATTATTAACAAGCGCAACGCTGTCAATATATATATATATATTAAAGAAAGTTATCAGTATAAGAAAGTGTATGACACATCACGAAACTTTGCTGAACATGCTAAGAATAATAAATTCATATTTAACTATACATGTGTGTGTGTGTGTGTGTGTGCACACAACCTTTCACTGCAATATCATCTTTTTCAAAGCTACAATATATATATATAAATATACATTTGTATATATATATATTTATGCACCTGGTTGTCTATTTGAAGTAAATTGAAAAAATGCATTGGGTGGGTTCATCATGCAAATATCCATCGCTGCATTTTTGTAACAGGAATTTCTGCTTAAAGTATATTTATACTTTAATCAATATTTAGATTAAATCTCTATACTAATCGAACGTACGAGAATCTCAATCTTATTATCACTAAATGATATAAGTTTAATCTCGTTGTCGAGAGCGTTTATAATAACGAACAGCGCGCGTGCAAGCGATTACTTCAGTCTCTGAAGCAAAGACTTTGTCTGAAGTTATTTATTTCAAATGCCGATACTATTAACTCTGCTCGATATGAGAAAATACATATAAAAAAAAATAAGAAAATGAAAATGTATGCTTGTGTTAAATTTTCTTATATATTAAATATTTCTTTCAATCCTATATTCTCTCGGTGGCAAAGTACCGACAGTTATAATAAATAAATTCGTACAATGTGACTCTGTCTCTTTTTAAAATATATAAATACATATGCATTAGCGATTATCACGGGTCGCCATTCGACGAACACATAGTCGAATCGCAAAATACTCAAAAGAAAATGTATTAAATCTGAAATTACAAGGCGTGTGGCGCGTAAAGTAGTCTACTCTCTAGTATGCTATTAGTTTAATATTTTTAATCAGTTTTAGACCTTACGATGAGCTCGGATCTCTTTTAAATCGTTAAAACGAATATAAGTAAACTAGTCGAGCAGAATCTAATGGATGGAATGTTCCAAATACAGGTCAAGATGTGCAAGTGACAGAAATTGAAACAACTTAGGTTTCATTTAAATGAGAAATAAAATATATTCCATAATATTATTATTCACTATTTCTACACATTCTGTACAGTAATTCAATTCAAGGGTTTTATACCTCAATATACTTTATACAAAAAGGCTACTTATAATCTAACATTAAGACATACCATAGCATGAGCGCCCTCCATCTTACCGCTAAACGGCAGATGGGCCGCACGCATGTTTGTACTGGTATTACAGAGTCAGTCGCCAGCGAGTATAACTTCTTCCTCTTGTATCACACACCTACACACTAAATTGTTGAAAGTGTGTCTCTGGTGCCATTCATATCATTATCATTCGTAATTACAATTTACTGTCCCCAATAAACGTACTCCATTATTTCACTTTTGTTTACATTCTTGGAAAGGAATAGGGGAGATTTACCATCGCAACGTCGAAATATAATGAAGTGCCTTCATTGTCTGCTATGCACAAGTTCGTATCTTTGTTTTTTTTGTTTAACTTTTCTGAGATACTCTTTACCAATAAATAAAATTATATTTTGTGAAAATATAGAATCGTAAAAAATAAAATCTGTCTTTTCAGTTTTGGATATCGGTACAGAAATAGTGCATTTCAGAGACTCCACAAATAATAGATCTGTTAATTCAGGTCTCTGTCCTCTAAGTACTTGTACTCAAAAGTAAAGCCTTCTTTCTTTCTTTGTCCCCACTTTTCATAATCAAAATAGATGTAGGTTCCCTGTAATATAAACAATTCCTTTCAATATAACTTCTTCAAACATGTAAAACATAAATTATAATAAATAAAGTAAGATCGATCTTTTGAAATATCATTATACGCTTTATTATATCGTATGAAAATATGATATATTTTATTCTAATTTATTACTGTTCGAATTTGTTTATTGACACAATTTATAAGATATACTGATATAATCAACGGGACAGTAACCTGTTCATATTCCTCATTAATAACTTTAGGCTCTTCGTGTCTTTGAAACCACATCATGTATTTTGTATGAAACCTCCAACTTTGTTTTTTCAGAGCTTTCGCCGCCAAGTATTGACCTTTGGAACCTTCCATATAATAAAAAATAAAAAACAATGTTTCCGTAGAAAGACGTTGGAAGAATTCTACAGTATCCGAATGAGGAAGTTGTACCTGTAGAAGAGAACATATTGCAAACATCAAATATTGAAATTCTATGCTATGGCATTTTATTATTCTTTTACACACCTGTTGATAGTATGGTGGTGTAGGACATAAATTTCTTGGCAAGTACGACCGTAAACGTTCGGAATCTGAAGGATGAGGCATATGGTAGTAAGCAGCTTCCATCATCTGGAACTGTAACTGGTGTTCCTTTTGCAAAGGTACCGGACCCAGTGGTGCTACGCCAAGTAAAGGTGGAATGTGTGCTTCCGAAGTGGCGTTGTTATTATTGTTTGCCTTCGCACTGTCAAAGATGTTTCTATTTGGCTCAGATGGTGGTATCTCCAGACCTGCTCGGACAATGACTTGTTGGGCAATAGATTTTAAAGAGGACATGCCATCAGGAAGTTTAGGGATGAGACCATTGGCAGTGGATGGCGCTGGCGAGCATGAATTCGCAGGTAGAGGTGAAGACCTAGTGCTAACCGAAGATTGTGGCGAAGAAGACGGTGGGATTGGTGTTGTCATTTCTGCTTCACTATTGTGATTTTGACTTTGCTGACTATGTAATATATGAGTTGTCTGAACAGGTGCTGTGTTATTATGTTGCTGCGAGATCGATTGTTGTACGTTCGAGGTAACGCTGGATGTAGATGACGATGACAGTAATCCGTTTTCACTGCTATGAGCTGTAAATAATAACAAATTATTTAATAATAAAATATATTAAAGAAATTTTTAAACTATATTAATAAATGTTTACATTACAGGAAATTCTGATATTAACACATTCTAAGCCAGCTGAATTTTAATTGCTAGAAGCATCAATGCTGATTGTCAGATTGCTTTTATACGGGGAATGAACATACGAAAGAAGACTTGCCATAGGTACTTTAACAGAAATCAATGAACTGTCTAAACCAAAATCCTTAATTTATGCGGGATCGGCTTAAAACGTGTTAACCGTTTGAATTCCAAAAGTGATTGAAAAAGCATTCTCGAAAAATGCCGAACAGAGTACACTATCAATTATCTATAACATTTAAATATACTAGGATTTTTCGACGTGAAATCTAAACAATGTGATTACACTGCTTGGAACTTAAACGGTTAGTAAAGATAGTAAAAATATAATAAGAATGAGCTACTACTTACATGATGTTTTACTAGAGGTAGAATGGATGGTTTGTGAATTACTATGCGAAGCAGCTACTGTGGCAAAATTTCCAGCATTAGTTGTTGCAATGTGATTACTAGTAGAACTAGGCGAGCTATGGCTAGATGTCATGGGAATGGTCTTGCTTGGAGTGCTGCTGGATAATAAATTCGACTTTATTGTGGCAGTGCTTCCCGTGGTTGGAATGCTCGCTTGAGAATTGAGTAACGGCCTGACTGCTGTTGGTTTTACAGGCTGGAATTATAAAAGAACGATTATCGCATCAATAAATCCCTATCACAGTTGCGAAATCAAGAAAAATGTATACCTTTGTTTTTTTGTCTATATCCGTGGAACTATCACTTGAATGGTTGTGCATAGTAGAACTCAATGGCGGTGAAGGTATGGGTGAAGTACCAGAGTTAGTCGAGGTTGGTGTACCTCCAGTCTCATTGCTATTATTGCTATCTGTTGTTGCTGCAGAGGGAATACCAACCCCAGACAACTCTACTTCATCAAGACCAATAATATCATCATAAATGTATTCATTTTCCTCAAAGTCAGGCTCTTGAGATGATTCAATATAATATTCAACGTCATCTTTTATCCTCTTGATCTATTTAAAATGTCGTGTAAATGTATTTTTAACGTACAATATTTTCAATTATTGTCACACACATACGTACACAAACCACAAAAAGATAATTTGAATAGCAAATACTAACTAAAATAGACTTTTTCATCAAAAGAAAACTCACTGTATCAACTTCAACAGACATATTATCCAACATGCGCAATAATGTCTCCAATTTACGGATATGGTAACGATGCTTATCTAGCTTTGCTTTTAATTCATCCATTCTATCTTGCTTATCTTTATCTAACCGTTTTTTCTTTCCAGCCAGTAATGATTCTATTTCAGATTCAAATGTATCCAGCTATATCAACATATTAGAATAAATATGAAAATATTTGTAAATGTCTTAGAAACAATTCTTCATTTACCTGGAGGTTTAAAGCATCTATCGAATTTGCAAGCCAATTGCTAACTTCTTCCCTTTCTTTTTGAGCTGGATCAAGTTTCTGTGCAGCCCCTAACCCTTCCTTAGAATAGGCCTTGGTTTTTGTTTCTCTTTCAACAACTTTAAACCTTTCCATTTGCTGCAAGAAAACAATAGTATAATACTTGCAAACTTATATTATAAATTAATAATCTATAAACATATATTTTTCATTTGTAAGATATACTCACAGTTTCGATTAACTTCCTGTAGTCAAGAAGTGTGCTTTTATCTTTGATTTCTCCAGATGCGATCCAACTTTTAATTTGATCGCGTAACCTCTGAAGTTTTTTGATTTCTTTCTTAAGATCTGCTTCATATTTTTCCTTCTGATTGCTATTAGTGGCATTATGAACTTTCTGCCAAATGTCTTCAAAGGTCTCCACACCCTCTGTCACTTTTTTAAGGCACCGATCTATTTCACCTATAAAATAGAAATAAAAAAGAAAAAGCTTTAATAATGAATGAAGTTTTTATAAAAGAATAAATATAAATATTATTGAAAATAATATGTATATCTAATATATAAATAATCTTATCAAAAACAAATAATGTGTGCTACTTACATGACATAAGCGTATCAGTGAGTTAACACAAAACAACTAAATCAACTATAAATCATCACATAAGCAACAAACTGAAAGTGGATTTGAGCGTGTCGCTTTAAAGGTTATACATCAATATATATTAATAATAGAATTTTCTTATATCAATAATGATAAATACAAGAGAAAAGCGAATGAATTTGTGTAAAATAAGTATAAAAAATAATGAATGAAATTCAGTGTTCTATTGTATTGTTTAATATCTCCTAACAACTCTGTGTGTATGTGTGTGTGTGTCAGATGTGAAAATTAACATGCAAATAAATAAAATGAATAAAAGCGATACCGCTTTTGTATATTAAACGTAGTCTTTGTTAAGCAGCTTGTAAATTTGATAGAAGAAACGGATAAAAGCGAATCTGTGGCGGTACAGAGCCATAACAAAATTTCTAAATGTAAACATGCTGGAAACATTTTCTCCTCACCTTGCAACTTTCTCGTCGCAGCCATGGCTATGTAAACATGTGATACAATGATTCATGCATAGTCTAGACGTAATGGGAAAAAAACGGAGCAATTTTTTGGAACAAATAGTCGCTGAAGTATTATTCCCAGTATAATATGGGAGGCTCGGCCACAAGATGGCTTCCGTTTTCAAATGACAACGTCCTACTGTTCCTGAGCGAGCTGCGCTCAAAGCACATTCAATTTCTCCCGATTTGAAACCTTTTTTAAATAATGCAATTGTTACGTCTGTCCAAAAATCGACAGCACATGAAATACACAAAAAATGGTAGCATCAACAAATAATATATATGAACTTCTTAACAAACGGGACAGTATATTTATGCATTGGCGCATTCACACACATTCTATCTAACGCATATACTTATTCTTAGTGTGTTCCTAAAACATTTCAAACATGCCTACCTTATGTTATGTCCATATCAATGCATAGTTTCCAAAATGAGATAGTTCAAAAGGTGTCCCACTTTTCTTTTTACTAAATTTTACATGTACAATATTTGTTATTTTATCTTATTTTATTATGTCATATACGATGTAGAGGAAGGTAATAGAACAAAATAGATCAATTAATCTATTCACTAAAAGATTCTAGTTTATTTTCTAGTAATACTTTAAAAAGAATTTATCGGGAATTATTGCATTATATTCTGTATAATACTATAAAGATTTAATTCAATAAAATTTAATATCATTATCATATTATTTATTTGGATCGTAAATATAGCAACAACAGATTAGATTATTTATACAAATGAATGATAGATTAACACTTATGTATATCTTATTTATTGTCTCCTTTGTAAATTTGCCGCCAATTATTTGAAATTAAAATAGACGTTTATATAGATTGTTATTGGATATACTGTATAGAATAGATGATCTCAAAGTGTGGGTCACTATTTCACGTGGGTTCGTATAACTAGATTTCACGGGTTGCAAATATTTTAGTAAAACTAAACAATTTCTAGACGTGCAACAATCGAAAGTTAATTCTAAACCAGCTAGGCAACATAATACATTAGTATGTCTGTGAATTTATAATAGTAAAAGAAAATATAATAGGAAGTTTATATTTAAGATCGTGGAAATTTTTTTTCGTATATAGGAACTTGTCAAGTAGACGTTTGATAAACCCTGATGTAGACAATTTTAAAGTTGGACAATCTTCATAGATTTATATAGTAAAGGTATATAATCTGTTTGTAATTTATACACATTTGGAAATATTCAGGAAACTTGAATGTAATCAAATTTATTAACATTTGATTCGGTGTTTTTTTTTGCTTTGCAATCATATAAAAGTGATGATTAAAAAAATAAATTATACAAATAACGTTGTCGATTTTAATAAACAAAGCTTACTACAATAATCATGGATGTAACGATCGCTAAAAGGGAAGCAAGAAGAAGACGAATTTTAGAAAATTCAGAACGTCGTTTACAAAAAATTACTGGTAAAAATGAGCAAAATGAACTCGAAGGTAAATACTTAAATAATATTGTTTATTATAAATACTAACAAATTATTAAGTTATCTAAACAATCGTTAAGATTATCTTAATTTCATAATTAAAGAAATGTTTTCATATGATTTCCTTTATTGCATATAAGATTAATAAATTTTTTTTCAGATATGTTAACTGAGCGGAATCCATCCAATATATATTCAAATGAATTAGATTTAGAAGTAAATGGTATATCCGTAAACAGAAAACCTTTCGAGGATAAGAATGATACTTTATATTTTCGAGGTAAAGTGTAGTATAAGTTAATATAAGAGTATATAAATTTTATTTATTATTTCTTTTTTAACAACATTTGTGTGTGTGTATGTGTGTGTATAGTAATCCGATTTTCATTATCTTCATATAGGTGATAATGCTGTAATAAACAGAGATAAGAAAATTATGGAATCATATTTTGGCTTAAATGATGTATTAAACAATTATTATAAATGTAACGATACAGCAAATGACCAACTCGATTGTACAAATAATAAGTCAAATTTAAATCACCTTGATTTTTGTAATGAAAGTACAGAATATATGCAAGAGAAGAATGCAGAACCTAATTATCAAATGCAAAACAACGTATGCAATAAGAGTATATTGCCATATAATTTATTATCTAATCATATAAGTTATATCGTGCTAGCACTTATAGCTAACATTCTATTATTATTTAAAATGGATCATCTATTTGGGAAGGTATTAATTTTAAAATATATTAACATATATTTATTATATATGTATACGTGGGTAGATTGAAAAGTTTTGAGTCTAACATAGAAACGATTTTTTTTCTATCAAACTCACTCTTATTTAATAAAAAAAGGTTTTTTTTATTAAGACTGAAAACTTGTTAATCCATCCTTGTAAATTAAGACTTTTCATACTAACGGTAATTATAGTCACTTAATGTTTGATGTTTGTCCTGTACTACTTGTGACTATAGTAACCTTTTAATATTTTCCTTCAATTTAAAATTTTTTAAATCTAAATATCTTAAAATGCACTGCATTGTAATATTCCATTCTTTATTTACTTCATAGTAATATATATTGTTCGCGTTATAACTGATCCATACAGTATAACATTATTCGATGCGAATATCCTTACAGCCGTAGCATACTCGCGAACGACATAGTCATATTGAAAGGGTTAATACTATTCAATTTGTTATCTTTCTTAATTCATTTATTTATTTTATACTTTTTAGGTATATAATATATTCAATAACCAATGATTATATTTCAGTATATTCTTATACCGTGTATTATTATGATGCTTGGACGTTTATACACTCATACTAACATTCAAGAACCACAACATGGAAGTCCATTAATTGCTACTTTGATCTTATGTAATATCAAGCCTGTGTTAACTTATCGAATTTCAAAGGCATTAAGCATTCTTACCTTAATCATTACAGATTTAGCGTTATATATATTCAGCTTTACTTTGATCTATTGTGGAATTACTTATTATTTACAAGATTTTAATATTTTAATTGCATCAGTTATGTAACTACATAATAGAAAGATAATGTTTTGTTGAAAATTATTAGTAAGTAATTATGTATAAGAGAAGAGGGAGTAAAATGTTTTATAGAATAATATATATGTATTCACTCACAACACATACACACATACATATTAGATATGATTTTGAATAAAATTATTATTCTCTTATTAAATAAATACGTAGATACAAAGTAACAATATGTATGACAAAACATTTTTATTTTCTATCAACTATATTTTACATAAGTTTATGATTAATTTATGTAAATGGTTGTTAGAAATATTTCCAATATTTTTTTATCATGTCTAATTGAATATATCAAGCATTGAAAAAATTAAGACAACGAAATTTTATCTTATAAAAAATTAAATTTCTGCTAAATTTCAAAATAATCGTTATAATAATATATTGAATACATAAACAATACATTTCTTATCCTGACACATATTTCAAAATAAGATGATTGTATATTATGTATATATTATAAACATCATATACTCGATTTTATATGTATTACAAATATACCCAGTGTTTTTCTGCACTAGCATCTTCATTTGATATATTTGCACATGGACAAATATTATCATTTGCAGTCTCTGTGTATGTCCATTTTTATATATGTCTAAAAAAACTTGATATGTTATTAATAAAATTGTAGTATATTTAAAGCTTTCTATATACAACATGCAGTATGAAAAGTAACTGAATACAAAATTTATTAATAAATTCTTTGTTTATCAGGTTTCTTTTTCATGAAAAAAATAAGACAAAACAAATAAAAAAAAGGTTGACTGGATAAATTTATAAATTTTTAAATTTATTTAATTAAAGACAATGTTTTTTTTATATATATCCATAAACACAAAAAACTTAAAAAATACTTATCATCGGTAGAAAAAAAATATTTATTATTTATAAATAAGGTACCAACAGCATAAAATCAATGTGAGAAGATAAAATATAGTAAAGAATACATACTTCTTCACTGTATCCCAAGTTTTGATAAAATTGTTTAGTTTCTTCATATCAAATTTGAATTTTTCATTTCGTTCTTCAGATTTTAAATGTATTTTGATATTGTTCATAATTATATCGGGATCAGATAGTATCTTATTATTATTGATTGGTAGGTAATCTACCAGATCAGCATTTTCACATTTATCTATTTTTAATAAATTCTTTTTATTGGCATGCTTCGTTAAATCGTTTGTAATAAATTTCAATTTAATCATATAAGTCGAAGTAGAAGACAAATTACGAAGCCCAGAAAGATTTGAAAGATGTTCATAAATTATTGAATTTCGTCCAGTAATATAAGTCGAGATATTTGTCAAAGAATCAGGAACCTCTGTGCCCCGACCCACGATGTTATTATTAAATACTTTTGAAGGAATTAATATGATGCTAACAACTTTTTCGTTAGATAGGGTGGGGCACATTATTCCCTACTTAATTCCATCTCTTTCACTTGGATTTTCGAATGTCTGTGGAAACGAAGACATATTTTTATATGTTTCCTTCATCATCTTTTGCTCCCATTCTATTTTATCTTTATTATATTGCTCCATTAATGTCGCTGCTTGATCTACAAATTGTTTTTTATCTTGTTCATTCAAAGTTTTCCATTGAACACTCAGCATTTTTAGGAATTCCTAAACGAAACATTTTATTACTAAATTAAATAAATCTCTTAAAACAAAAATAAATCCTGCTATTTTTAAACAATAAACTTTGTATTGTAAGATTGGCAAATGATTATTCAAATATCAATAAAACATACCCTATTGTTAACGGTAGATTGTTGTGTACTTTTAACATGAAGCATATAAAGTATAAAAGCAGATGGTGGTTTCTTTGGTTTTCCAGGTAATTGAGTAGCCTGAAAAATAAATTTGTTTAAATATATTTTCAATGATGTAACAATATATTTTTGTACGATTTTATATGTAATAATTAATCAATGATAATGATCCAATAGAAATCATTGATTAATTATTTATTTATGGATTACTTACTTGTTTGTCTTTCTTTTTGTTTAAACTTTTTTTTGTCATTATATAATGTTCCCTTTGCTCAGGAGTTATTGTTTTTTCATATTCTACTATTTTGTTCATATATTCTTTGTATTCTATATCATATTCTTTATTTAATTTAAATTTATACCCTGGATCTTCTGAAGCCCATCTTTGAGATATAAGTTTTACAATCTCATTAGATTTATGTCCTGGATATTCACTAACAATTCTCGGTCTTATCTCTTTCATATATCTAAAGAATGGTGTTAATGGTCTTTTTGGTTTGTTCGGAAAAAGACTGTCTTCTACAAACTTTTTTGTTTTAGATGATATAAATTGATAAGAATTCATCGATAAACATCTGAAATAAATAAATAGTTATGAAATAAAGTATCAAAAATATATTTTTATATATACATATATATATATGTATATGTATACTTGTATATGTATATATATATATATATATACTCTTAGGGATAGATCTTTGCTCGCGATTAGATACTCCGTAGTACTCAACACTCCCAAAGTGTTATGTAGATTCAGAGTTATGTCATTTTTATTTGACCGATAATAGGATGAACGTGTATACGTGTNAAAATATTGATATATTAAATATTAATATACAAACAAATATATTTTATAGTATAATTTATAAATCAAGTTCACACACAATATCATATTGTATGCTACGGTGTGCTAAGGTTAGAATTTTAAAGTATTATCTTTATGCAAGAATAATTCTAATACTTTCTTCGTTTAATTTAGTTTATTATCGTTATTTTAACAAGTATATAAAATATTATAAATTAATATACCTGGAATTTAATAGATTAGTACAAGAACCAGGTGAAACTAGTCTTCCAAAACCCGCCATGATATTTTATACGTGCCGAACATATAATGTGCGTTTTCAATTTTTCTAGTGATTTATAAAAGTTTCTTAAATCCATATTTTTTTCCCCTCATTATTTCTTTCTTTTCCCTCATTTTAGTAACAATATATTTAAATGTAATAATTATTACATATATATTGCAACTTTTAATAGAGAACAAAAAAATAGGAGTGTGATCATGGTATAATAGTCCATCAGACTGTTCCGTGATGTTATTGGATAACATATTGGACGTACGAATTCAATTGGTAATAAACTGATTTCAAACCTATTTTAATTTGCAACAGTTTATAAGTAATAATAACTAAACAATAACCGGGGATTACACAAAAAACAAATCACTTCGTTATCAAGAAATTGTTGAAGTGATACAATATAAAGTTATACGAAATTGTTAGCGTGATTTTAAACATTTGAGGTAGTTGATAAATAAATTGAATTGCTAATAAAAATGGCTACAATACAAGGAAAAAGAGAAAAAGTAAATATAACTTTTTTACTTTTTATTAATATTAATATTTTAATTGTATTCTTGTATGTTTTTTGTTCATCACCTATATTTTAAATAATATTTAAAAATATATTATTACCTATTATATATATATTCTCAATTATTGTATTGCTAATTATAAATATTTGTAATTGAAATATATTTGCAGTGGTGTGATCTATTAGAAAATTTGATTGAATGCCCGGTATGCTGTGAAATACCGCCAAATAATATTTTACAATGTCAGTTGGGTCATCATATATGTATATCATGTCGTTATAAATTAACGATTTGCCCAATATGTAAAAACAATTTTGGTTCAACAAGAAATTTTGTAGCCGAAGAAATTTGTAAAAAATATATAGAAATAATGGTTTGCATAACATTTTTTATAATTTAGGATACTAATCATTTCTATTAACACGTTGAATTCTATAGAAGTTTCATATGTTTTGCCGTTGAAGCCACGATTGTCGATTTAATATAAAACAATATAGTAACGCTGGTCACCGGTGACCCCCATAGCATTCAACGTGTGTTAAATATATAAAAATACTTCGTTTTATAGCAACTAACATTTCAAATCATGTTATTTTTCATAGATGTCTTTAAAGATACCTACGATTAAAGAAACAGAAAAAATGTTAGAGAATAAATTATGTGTTTCTACACAAACAGAAAAAGTATCTAAAACATCGGTCCAAGTTCAAACAGGAAATCTATTTTTACACGATAACAAAGAAACGCAATGTAATACATATGTAACGGAAAATCAGCATGTATTAACTCCACGAAATTTAAGGACAAGAAATATCAATTATTTTATTCCAAAAGGAAATTATCGATGTTGTTTAGGTTCATGTTTGATATCTTTGCCTTTTACAAAAATGATACAACATCTAAAATTGTATCATAAAGATACATTTTATGAAGTATGAATATTTATAATAATCACTTTTATGCAAAAAAAAATAATTTCTTTTTAAATCGAGATATTGTTGTAGGTTAAACAGACTAAAGAAGGTTATAAAAAACAATTAAATCTAGAATATATTTCACCAAAAGACTATGATTTTGCAATTTATGTAAAAAAGATGGGTTTATTTTTTATAAAAATTAAAATTTTTCTATCAGGCGATTTAAAAGGCGAAATCTTAATGGCAAATAAGGCTTCAATATGTAAACATTTTATGCTTGACATGACAATTGGATATGGAGAAAAAGCTATAACGTGCTCAGGCTTGGTAAACTTCGTTTGAATTTTTTCTTATATTATATAGTGATAATATAAATTTTTTTTTTCAATAATAAAATATATATTATAATATAAAAAAATAGTAATATTTAATAAATTATCTTAAAATAGGCGAAGACGTGCAATAATTTCGATTCGAAAAGTTTAGAAGACTGCCTTTACATAAAAAATACGAAATTGGAAGAAATCGCTGATGTAAATAATGGATCATTATTTGATTGCATTTTTATTATTAAGAATTTTAATTTAATGAAAGAAAACCATGATTTCGTGAATCATGAATAACCAGTTATTATATATTTCAGATAAATTATTTTTATCGTTGTTATAATAGTATTAAGGTTTAAAAATAAAAACAGATGTTTCTTTGATTGCACTTTAAAGATTATGTATTTGAAAGTAATTTAGCATAATCATTATTTTTGCTATAATGAAAGTAATTAATTTTTTATTGTGTTATTTAACAGGTTCTTTTCTTTTTTTTGGCATGATTTTAATATTTTTTTAATGGACGTTTTTGACTACAGTTTTTAACATTTATTTCAATTACTGCAACAATCACTAAATTATTTATTTGTTATTATTTTATAAAATCTACTTACTTTGTCAATGTCTTTATTAAAGTCTGTACATCTTATTTGTAAAGCATTATAATAGCAATTCAATCTTTCTTTCTCTAAGACAAAAATTATAGGAATTTTCATTTAAATAGATTTAAGTTAAGCTATACCAAATGTTTAAAATTACAATAATTTTATATCAAGTAAATTATAGTTCGTTACACAATACTTTGTTCGCAGAACTTGTATTTCTGAAAATAAAATACAATATTTCAAATGTGACAAACTAAATTGATCTAATGTAAATAGCTTTAATCATTATATAATATTAGCGTAACTACATAATCTGTATATTACTATACATTGATACTAAAACCAATTGACATATTTAAAAAAATTATTGAATTTTATTTAAGTTAAATTTTTATCAATGAAAATGTTCTCATTGTTTTTGTTTACATCCCATTAAATTTAAAATAAGCATCTTCGAACAGTCCCATGTGTTGTACTGGAGTTTTCATACTCACTATTAATGCATCGTATGCAACTAATAGACAATAATGAAAATTAGTTTTTTGAGCGTGTTTCATAACGCTCTGGACGTGTGATTTAATTTATCTACACTTTCCTTTTCTCCTCTGTATTCTTCTACATTTTTTAAAGACTTTAACACATGTTTGTTCAGTGTAGTGATCTTACCATAGTAACATTACTATATTTGTCTGATTACCCAACTGTTATGTTAGGTGCAAAATCAGTTTCTCATTTGCTTCTTTAATAATTATATAATTTTCCTTCAAGTACCTCCTTCACGCAATGACTTTTGTTGTTCAAGAAGTCGTTCCAAAGGAGAAGGCCCGGGTCCAGACCATAAAGACTGTTGATTAAGCCTAGTCTTCATTTGATCTTGACTTGACGGATTAGATATTTGAGAACCAGAACCCCATGTATTGCCACTAAATAGAGAATAAGTATTTCCTGTTGTGGTTGATTGCACGGGCTTTTGATCCACCTATATAACAAAAGTATTATACACAAGTCGCAATATGCTTGCTTACACACATAAATGATTATAAAAATGATCATACATACCTCATATGCTCTAGAGTCTTCGAAATTACTTCCAGTTCCAAAATGTCTATCAGGTATAGAATTTTGTTGATAATTGTTACTTGACATTAAAGATCTATTATTCATGTTTCCAGAATTAGGTACATTATTCCAATTTTGGAAAGTATCTGCAGTGCACGAATCCTTATGTATTTGTGTTCCTCTTGCTGCTCCCCACCAAGCTACTGGCGGTTGGGGAGGTTGAGTATCTTTCCACAAACCAAAATCTGCAGATTCAAAATTTTGGAAAACTTGATAATTACTTGTAGACTGCTGCTGGTTTTTAGGTGTACCAATTTGATTTGAAAAAGGAAAGTCTACAATATCAGTATTTTTGTTATACATTGTTGGCGATAATTGTTTTTGTGATGCATGGCTAAAATTATTCTGAGTATAAATACCCTGATTAAAATTAAGTTGATAATTTGTTATATTGTTTGGGCTTAATGAAGTATTTGGTATGTTTGTAATATTAGCCACTTGTAGATTTTTTTGATATGTATTCAATGTTGGTATTGTAGAAATATTGCTAGCAATGCTTGTCGCTGGCATGTTAATCTGATTTTGTGTAGATATCCCATTTGATCTTACATTATTTGGAATAATATTTGGTTGTTGAATACCTAAATTGTGATTTTGCTGCTGTCGATTTATATTTATATTTTGTTGTAGACCAGTATTCGCAGTTTGTTGTACATACATACTTTGAGATATGTTTGGCATAATACTTTGCTGTGCAGTAGACGATATTCCTACATTTTGCTGCAATAATGAATTTTGAGGTACATTTTGAACCATTCTTTGAAGAAGTGGTCTGTTCTGATTCATGATATGCTGTACACTCAAATTTTGAGCTATTGTCGGAGGTGTTTTGTTAAGTTGTCCCTTTAGTGCATAATTTGGCATATTTGCTATGTGTCCAGACATAAAGTTTTTTGTGAATTGTGGGTTCTGTACATTAAAAGATTGACTTTGATAACAAAGTGATCCTAAGGTTTGTGACTGCTGACCAAATTGAGATAGGCAGGATGCTTGCAGTAAGGTATCTGAAGATTGTTCTTGAGAAGGAACTTGATTAACCTGTGGTGCCGGTTGTATTTTTGTAGATTTTAATTGATTTGAATTGGATGTAGGTTGACTTTGAATTGCAACCGTAGCACATGGCATTAGTGAAAGTCTATTTTGAACAGTGCTTAATGTATTTGTATTCACTTTTGTTGGTTCTGTAGTTATTGGAATGTTCTTATTTCCTGTAGGTTTAATTGGAGAAGCAGTCGAATTTGTTTTTACTTTATCAGTTTCTTCTTCGATACATACTGGTGAAACATTTTTAAATGTAACTTGCTTTTGTTCTGTTTCTGCACGTCGCATTATAGCTTGCATTGCAATATTTTGCCTTGGTTTTCGAGTCGAAGGTAAAGAATTTAGCTCAACAATATTAGTATCTGTGGTATTACTTATTGAATCTCTATTTCGCTCCAAAGAGCCTTGTGGCTTTAGAATACCTACTCTTCGTTCCTCTAATTCAGTTAAGTAAAAAGAATATTATAAAAATATTATATATACAATATATACACTAATATAAAATTATTTAAAATCTCTTATAACTAAAGTAAAACTTACGAGCATTTTCTGTTATATCAATTTCTGCAGATCCTTTGCTACTAGCTGATTCAGATAATACTGGACTAGCTGGTACGACTGGTTTTTCCTTACTTAAGCTGAGTTCCTCAAGTTCTTTCATTAACTCATTACTTGGACCAGCACCTTCACTCAGCGGTATAAATCTATTTGCTTCAGCTTGGTCACTCATTACAATGGCTATTAAGGGAGATCCATTAATTTGATATTGCGTTAAAAAATGCCCCAACTGAATTAAACGGACAGCACGAAGTTTATTTAATGTTGCAATGTCATCTACAATATCAGTATTTGTGAATTTCAAATTTTCAAAATTTTTTTCTAACGGTAAGAAGCCTTGCAAGTCCCGATCTTCTGGCAGTGGTACTTTAATATCTATGAATGAAAACAAAATACAATGAGTTATTAATTGAATACTTTCTATTTACTATCTAATGATAATGTAACTTACACTGATCATATTTAAAATCCACAATGGATTGTTGCAGAGCATTTAATAGAACACAAAGACTGGGCCAAATTTGCAGTCTAGAAGTAAATGCTGTCTCTTCCAAAACTGTAGGATTTATGCGAATCCAGTCAAGGCACAGTTTTACTGTAAGAAGAAAGTGTATAAAATGCAAATAATATATATATATATATATTTCAGACACATAACACACACATGGAAGATAAAAGTTACTTACTGGAAGGTAAAGCAAAATATTCAACAATGTGATTTTTTATAGTATAGACAGGTAACAACAATGCAGCTAAACTGCCAGAAATAAAATCTAAAATACAATTTTTAGCAAGTTTTTCATCAGTAGACAATTGGTCAGTTTTTAAGAATTCAGCTGCATCTGAAGTGATTCCTGTCGTATGCTGAAGAGCATATAAATTTATCACCAACATTTGTACAAGCATCCATGAGCTAAAACTTTCGGTAGCCACTAATGCTGTTAATGTCTCTGTTAATAATTTAACATATGAGGATGCAATTTTTAAATCTCCAAGATTATGTATAATGCCATGAAGTTTTAAAAACACCGTCACATATTCTTGCGTACTTAATTTAGTTTTTCCTTCAATGTTATAAGACTGATCATTTAATGCAGACGATAAAGTTTTCGCAAGATTAGCTGTTGCTACAGGAAAAGGATGTTTCACAGTAACAGAACGTGCATAATGAAATACAGTTCCTAATTTATCTCCACGAGATGTTTCAAGAAGAGCTAATTGATTATATGGCTGTCCACTTGTTGGTGACAATGATACAGCATGTCTGTAAAATAATTCAGCTTGTTTGCTTTCATTTCTATAACGAGCAATGTCTCCTAAGTGTACAAGGCAATATTGGCACGCATAAAAACAAGATGATTTGTGAGGTGTTGATAATTTTTCAACAGCTTTCCATGGTGAAGTACAACCGTAAACATAGCCTTTCCTGAAATAAATTTAGTTTATGTTATAAATATTTTATTGTAATAACAATAGTAATAACTAAAAATAATAATTACTTATAATATCATAAATCATTTTAATATGTTATTGTTATAATAATTACCGTCTAAATGGTAGATCTAAATCAAAGGCTGTACAAATTTCTTGCAATAGTGTCAAATAAAATCCACTAGCTGCTTCTAAACACCAACTTAGTAAGGCTTGAGATTCTCCACGTTTTGGATTTTTTCGGTCTTTTGCTTGCGATTGCAATGTTACTATATAATTCTTAAAACCAAGATTCCAAAGCTCCTGTTCAACTTTCTTGTCCAAAGCGTACTCGAGATCCAAAATGAGTACTTGTTGATATATTTTTTGTAGTTGTTGTTGACACACCCAGGCATCATTATCATTCAATAGATCTTTACAACGTTGCACCTTATCCTTCAATGGTTCAGCTTTCCTATATAATTAAAAAGTATTATCTGTTTTAGCAAAGATGAGTATACAATTTTGTAAACATTAAATATATATATATATAATCTATATATGAATTATTTCTTTAAGATACACATATGTTTCACTCTTACTTCAGAGCTTGGACAGCTGCTTTTAGGCCCATATTCTGTGCACCCTACTCTTAAAACTGATATGTTTCACCTGTTTAACATTCCAATAACACATACATATATATGTATTTATATATATGTATGTATGTATATCATCTGTTATAAATTTGGTAAGAGTAATAAAAATAAATTTGTTTGCTTAATATATTATTGTGAAGATATATAGCTGTTCTGAAATCAAAATGTATTTCAGTTAGATAATATTCTTATTTTCAATTATGCCAAGCATGTTTTTTTTAACTTGATTTAAACAAATATACTTAACCAATATTTTACCCTTATTGATGCTAACACTATTTATTTCAAGAAACATAACATTAGAATGTATATTGAATAATAATTAGATGTTAATCATGACTTTTGACTCGTATTACTACATTGTTTTTGTAGTTTTAATGAATTGTCAAAAATATTATTTTGCAAAAATACACAATAAAAAAAGTACGCAAAGAAATTAAAGAAATTCTTAATAGTTAAAATTTAATAAAGATCGTCATATCGAATAAGTGCTTGTTTAACTAGTTTTAACGATATCATGGATATTATGTTTACAAACAATAAATTTAGTAGGGCATAAAATATTGTGCTACTAAACTCGTCAAACATTAAATTAAAAAAGCATGTAAAACTTTAGCATTTATAATATCCATTATGATTATAAATTATAGGTTAATTTCAATGTGGCGATAACATATCTACACAACGAAACAATTAGATATTAAAAAAATAAGCACTTGATTTTGCCATATTAACATACAAATATTAGAAGCTTCGAAAAGAAATCCTTAGATTAATATCAAACTCACTTTCACATATTTACGTTAAAAAGAATCATCGTCAAATACACGAAATGACGGATGAATGTTCAGAGTGTTCCGTGTATTGAAAAACTGCGCCGCCCTCGTGACAGATTTTCAAGTTACTTTTCCTGGAAAAAGAAAATATTAAAATTGTTACATTTCTAGTAATTATTTTGTTTTAATATTATGAAAATCAATGATTGTCTTTATACGTCGTAATAGCAACATTATTTTTTAAATATCTTTATTCTATTATATTCGTAGTACAATTTAACACTTATCTAGTTAATGTAAATATATTTTTAAACGTGCATTTATAATTTTACTAAAATGTTTTATTGTAAAGTAAAATTTCCATCAAGTAATTTAAAATTATATGAATATTTACAGAAACACTTTCAAAGTGTAAGTGTGATTCTTAATATTTTTAATTAATTTGCAAGTTTAAGTAAAAATATACATATGTTTATATATTTTTTATTTTGTTAAATGTAACATGAATCTATCATAGGTTCATAGGCAACAAAAATATATATTATACAATGTTTATTTAAAAAATAAAATCTTTTACAAAAGTTGAATAGTATTATATTTAATATCTTTAAATGTTACAAGATATGAAAATATAATAAACATAAATAAGCATATATATATAATATTTAAACAGTGAGAAATAATATTAGTTTTACTTCTAGAGTATTTCAACAACCCATATTACTGAAAACAGAAATATAGATTTAAAAGCTAAACAAAAAGAAATTATGTCACGTGGTTTACCTAAGAAAAAACCTATCGAAGGTGTAAAACAAATTCTTATTGTTGCATCTGGAAAAGGTGGTGTTGGTAAATCAACAACTTCTGTAAACTTAGCAGCAGCATTAAAAGTTATAGAACCTAAAAAATCAATTGGTATATTGGACGCAGATGTTTTTGGACCTTCTATACCATTAATGATGAATTTACAACAATCTCCTTTGTTAAATAAAGACAATCTTATGGAACCATTAATTAATTATGATATAAAATGGTAAATATATATATAGTGGTGTGATCATATGTTAATAAATTATAATGTAATGTTTAGAATCTAAACTTTGGTCAGTAGGTAAAATTGTTGGACTTTATAAATGAAAAACATTCTAATAGAATTTTATTTTATTTTAATTATCAATAAATATTAAGTATATTCATAGTATGTCCATGGGATTTTTGATCGATGAAAAATCTCCGGTTGTTTGGAGAGGTCTTATGGTAATGAGCGCCTTAGATAAATTATTGCATCAAGTAGCATGGGATCCTTTGGACTGTCTTATTATAGACACACCACCTGGGACTGGAGATACTCATTTATCATTGATCCAAAATATTTTTATCACTGGGGCATTATTAGTAACTACACCACAAAAAGCAGCTTTAGATATAACACGGCGAGGTGCTAAGATGTTTGAAAAATTAAATGTACCTGTTTCTGGTATTGTTGAAAATATGAGCTCCATTTCTTGTCCAAAATGTATGACCAAAATACCTATTTTTGGTAATAAAACAGAAACATTAGCTCGTGAGCTCGGTAATACATTGTTATAAAATATAATTCTAAAGTTATTATATATATATAAGTTTTAAATAAAATAATGCAATTTTTGTACAGGTGTAAAAATATTACAAAAGATTCCTTTGCATGAAGATATTATGGATAGTTGTGATATTGGAAAACCAATAGTATTATCTGCTCCTAATAGTGTCCAAGCAGAATCTTATAAAAAGCTAGCAAAAAATGTTATGAAATTTTTAAAAGAACAACCACTTATCGAAAAATGATTAACAAAAGGTATATTACAATTATTCGTATAATAATGACTAATCCCAAAGAGAATAAATGAATATATACTTATATAATTATAAATAAGTAATGAAAAATTATTTACACCTTCGTTAATTTGATTTTTTTAATAGAAAAATACAAAGGCAATAATAGTAGTATATTTGAGCAGATGAATCATAAATCTTACTCATTTCCCCTTCTATTTCATGTCTCCAAAAGTGGGGATAATAAAATATGTTGTAATTTTTTTCATTTTTATGTCATATTATATCTAGTTATGGTATTTCTTCGCACAATACAGAATTTACAATTTTCAATATTATCTTGGAAAAATTTATGTAAATTTATAATTTGACTAACATAATATACATATTTTCCAACAATACAAAAATGATAAGATAGCTGATCATAAATTTGTAATATGTTTTTTTAAATATGCATCACATTGTTATTTAATTTATTTATTTTCAGCATCTAAAATGGACAAAGTTGCTACCAGTATACATTCTAGCGTAGATGCTGAAGTATTTGATGTTCCTATGAATGTTATTATTAGACCATTTCCTCCAGATGTTAATGAAGGGAAAGTTCAAAGTTTGATAAATACTTTAAATAATCCAGAAACGGAATCTTTGGTACCACCAATTGATATATTATGGATTAAAGGCAGTGAAGGTAATATATACTGAGGTTAAAATGATATGTGTAATGAAATGTGTGTAATAAATGAAATGAGGTTAGAAAAAAATAGCTTTCAAATAGTTATAGGTATATTAATGATTGTAAATTCTGTATAGGCGGCGATTATTATTATTCTTTTGGTGGCTGTCATCGGTATACCGCTCATAAACGGATTGACAGACCGTTTATAAAAGCAAAATTAATTAAATCTACTGTAACAGACTTGCGGGCCTATCTTGGAAATTCTACTCCTGATCTGAAATAGATATGACATAAAAAATGTATATTTTTTCTTTAGCATAATATACACCAGGATATGTAAAAACAAGTTATTTCAATAAAATTATTGTCTTACCTCCTTAGAAACATTCATGAATCTGTTAATAGTTTTGTTAACTATGACCATTTAACTCGAATGTTCCTTTGGGCTGTTATCTCTTTATACATATCCATACATGTACATATACTATGCGCATACAATCCTATAAAAAAGTTACAATTGTAACAAAAAACAATCGGTCCTTAAGTTTACAATATGTTGTGTTGTTTAACAGCGCATCAACAAACTCTCTCTAAGGATTCAATTTGTATAAATTTATAAAAATAGCTTTAAATTAGGGTAATTTAAACGATACAATATGAAATATAGTAGTGTTGACTATCTGAATAATCGATATATCGAATAATCACCTGCCATGTACCCCAAAATATGAAAGACAGTGTTCATACAATTATAAACAAATGTATTTTAAAATTTATTTTTATAAAGATTTACAGTAAAAAGGAAAACAAACGTGCACCATATATTATTTTTTATATTATCTTTTTGTGCTTAATCTATATTTTAAAGTTACAAATATTATTAAAAATTTATTTTTTAAAACTTACGCGCGAGAGAGAATAATTAAATCTATATAACAAAGTACGTAAGTATTATATTATGTACATGTATAAACAAAATGCATTTGTACTTGCGCATATTTACAAAATTTCATAGTATTAAGTAGTATCAAATTTCACAGAATTACATGACAACCATCGAATGATAATAAAGCATTCTAATTATACATATTGTCATTATTATGAAATATATATATATATATTTATATATATTTAT
>NW_014569593.1:850994-856603 GCF_001313835.1 Polistes canadensis
ATATTCTTTTATATATATACTCTATTATTAAATATTCTATTAATAATTAATAAATTCTATTATTAAGTAATGCAAGTTTTTGTAAGAGTGCAGCGGTGCAACATATATTCTATTATATTAAATTAGGACGTCTCAAAAGTTTCTTACTTTTCTTACTAACAAGGGGAGGAACCCATGGGAGATATTCATTCTGTTCTCTTCAATTATGAGAATTGATTTATATATTAGTACTTTTCTAATAATTACAGCATAAAAATCTTTTTCCTATGGCCAAGTATCCACAAAAAAATAGTTTAAACTTTCCGTGTACGATATGTATTGGTTTGTAAAAACATGTAAATAAATAAAAAGCGTAGCTACTTACAAAATAAATGTAACAAATAAATCTTTCTAAGTATATATATATATAATGAAAAATAAATAAAACAAACTAAAATTATATTATTATAAATAACTTATAATTAAATATATACTTTCTCTCTTTTTTAATTTCTTAAAAGAAAATAACAAAAAGTAAAAATTGGAACCTAAACAAGCTCCAAAGTTTAGCACTGCAGCATACGCGCTCGACTATCTTTCTTATTTGTTGAAATGTTACAAGCCAGTGCATACCATGAAAATGAAAGTTTAAACTGTTCTTTTTTTCGCGAATTTTGATAAATAGGGTGAGATTTTTTACTATGGTTGTATAAAGAGTAGTACGAGCACACACACTAAATTTCATTATGACATGGGATTCTCCTTATAAGTTACATATTGCATAATCAACTTATAAAATTTTGAACTTTTTAAAGTACATACGAACTGTCTGAACACTCATAAAGGTTGTCATACAAAGTAAAGTTCGTGAATATAGAGTAAAAAACTTTTGGGATGCCTTAATATTGCATTCCATATATTATGCATTTTCTTTCTATAATTTTTTAGAACAGTTAGTTATTCATATTTGTGCAGAAAATTGCACTAATTTTTATCATGTGATATATCGAAACACATGCAATTGTGTTATCACGTATGGTGTATAAATGAATATAAGATAGTATATGATAATCATTAGTACGAAGATTAATGTTGATCATATCAAATATTTTGTAATTAAAAGATATTTGTTTTTGTTTTTTTTTTCATTTCTATTTTCAATAATTTCTTAATTATTATTCTTTACATTTTCTAAACGAAATCCAGTAATAAATTTTTCTTTTAAAAGAAGAGTCGTGTCTTTGTTGTGATAATGTTCTTTAGATCTTTGAGTATAAGTTTCCCTCGAATTTTTTGTATTCAATACATAAGGATCATTTTCTTTTATAAAATAAGGTTTGTGTGTTCTAGATATATTTACTGTTGTTGCATCCGACACACCATTAGCAGTTTGGTCCTGATTGGTGCTATTTCCTGATTTATTACTTTTACGCAAATGAAAAGGTATGACAGATTGTTGTAAATGTAATAATTGAGTATTTGTTACTTCACAATCAATTTGCATCATGGTAATGTGATTTGCAGGAGTTGAATAAGTTTCTAAAAAAAAGCATCATTTTAGTTAATTAGCTACTTTTTTCATTCATTTTCTGGATATATATATATATATAAACAAAAGAAAATAAATAGAAAGAAAACTAAATAGTTACCATTCAAAGGAACAGCAGGAAGGACCAATGCCATTTTTGGTCTAGATGTGTTATTTTTTCTTGAAGCTGGTAGTAATAGGTGCTCACCGCTGAACCATACAACATAGAAAGTATCATCCTTTCTTCCTAATGCTTCGAATAAAGAAGCATGTTCTCTAAGGATAGGAGAAAATACTTCAACTGCATTAGCATTTGATGTATGAATATTGTTAATCTTATGCATATCTTTTGATTTGATTTTTCTTGAATAACGATTTCTGTCATAAACTGCTTTTTTTTCTATAGATGATTTTGGTAAGAGAACTTTTCCTAATAAATTTTTATTTAATTCTGTCTTTGTTGATGTTGTCCAGTTATCACGATCAGACTCTCCACCGATCCATCGTCGTAACTCGTAATCTAAACGTATTGATTCACTCTGATTGATATACATAGGACACATAGGATGATGCATTGTCTTATTTTTGTCATAATCATCTCCAAGTTCTTCGTCAATACGTGTATCAGGATTTGCCCATAGTAAACTTCTACCATGTCTGACATTTGGCAGAACTGTTGGTATGTCTGTTGACATACTATTTAACTTCTTGCTGGGTGGAAATATACCTCTACAAGTAAAGGTAATTATGCAGTCTAATATTGTATAATGCAATATATATAGATATATATATATATAGATATATATATATATATATATATATATACATATTATGATTTCAAAATTTATCATTTAATGTGAATTGGCTTAATTAAAGTTAAAGATAGATTCATTTAATGTTTCGTAAACTTTCGACTGAAAAAAAACGTAGTATTTAACATACGTTAAACAAACTTTGGTATAAACATAGAAATTCCCCTGATTAGATATGGCCTGTAGCGGTGAAACTACTTTAAATTTAAAACATTTAAGTGTTATATGTAAATACTTACACTAGACCGTTAAAATTAAATGACACCATCAAAATTATTCCCAAAAGGAGAACAGCATTTTTCTTATTTACATTAAGATTAACGTTTCCAAATTTGTTGTTTTCTTCAAATGCTGATAGCCTATTTTTCAAAACTAAGTTTTCCTATTAAGAATTAACAAATAAATTATTATTACGGTACCATTGATATTACTTCTTGAAGACAAAAATTATATATTCATAGTAAAATGTAATAATAATATATAATAAAGGCCAGTCAATCATTCTTACAGTTTTAAGTTTGTTATTCTCCTCTTGAAGCTCATTTATTTGTTTCTCCAAAGAACAAACATATTCTTTTTTTTTCTTTCGTGAAAGGCAAGCAGATTCTCGATTTTTTATCATTCTTTGTTGTCTCTTTAAAGCTTTCATTTCACATTCTTGCTTACCGGAGAAATTATTAAACTCTGGCATTTCATTTTTGATAACAATAGGAGTACAATTGGATGTCTCGTTTTTTACAACAATTGATTCACAGCCCACTGGTTCATTTTTCACAATAATAGAGGTATGATTACCAGTTTTATTTTTAACAATTACAGAAGCATTGGATACATTAACTACGGATTCTCCGTTCGATGCATGAAGATTAGGTAATGTATTCATCATTTTTATATTATTTTGCTGCTGCAATTTAATTCCATTATTTTCTGTTTTTATATTATTTAATGACGTAGATTTCAAATTTATTGGCCCACGTATTTTAATAGGTTTTTTTAATGATAATGGCTCTATTTTTAAAGGATATGTTTGATTTTGTTTTGCTTTTTGTGCTAAAACAGCAAAATCTTGAGCACTTAATATTATAGTTTTTTGAGGTGGTTCTGTAAAAATTATAATCACATACGAGTATTAGATATATATGAAAAACTGAATACATAAATGTAAATTTGTAATTCCGAGCTTTATAAGTTTTAACCCTCGGATTACGATTAATCCCCACCTAACATAAGACAGCATTTATCGAGACTCGCGCAGATATTCCATTAATGCATACTTACAAGCCCTCCCACTTACCACTCGAAATTCTAAAATCTGCTATCCCTCCCCTGCTCAATACCTGGGAGCAACGAATACTTTGTTACTACCACACGCAAATAATCAATCGCCAAAATACACAAGTCTTCCAAGACCCCGTTAGAGAAAGGTGTGGATTAATTATTTATATTCTTACCATCACCTCGTGATGTAACTTGGGTACTACCCTTTGGTTGAATATAAACACGTTTTGCAGAATTGTCACCGGCGACTTTATACTTTGTATTTTTTATTTCTTGCGTATTAATAGGTATCAATTTTACTGGTTGAACGAAAGTTGAAGGTGTTTCAGTTAGAGGCGATTTTGGAGAAGAAATATATGGTGGTGAAATAGGTGGTGTTTCTAATGCGACCTAACAAATATATAAAGACATATATTATGTGTAAATAGAATAATATATATAAAATTTTAAATCATATAAAAAATTTCGAATAAAATATAAAATTTATTTAAATACCTTTAAATCTGTTGATGAAAGATTAGATAAAAAATCCTGTTGCCATTCAGATCCACTTGATTCTGAATGACTTGGACTAGAAAAGGGAAGTAAATGTGTATGAGGACTTAATGGTTCCAATTTACATTCAGTAATTCCTTCATTTGTTTCTGAATCTAAAAATATAATTAATAATAAAAAATATGTCATTTCTTCTTATTTAAGATTAAATTTATTTCATGAAAATACCTTTCTCTTTTTTGACGAAACACGAGTTGAAGTCCTCTAAAATTTTAGAAGTAGATTCTATATTTCTTTCTACATCTTTATTGTAGTTCGGATAATAAGGTATGTCATTAAATATGTCATCAGATAAAAGAGGTATCCCTAATTCAGAACTTAGGCTTTGAAACAAATTATCGCCAAATGAATTACTGTCATCTGTAAAAATATACATAAAAATATATAACAACTGTGTAGAGTTTTAAAATAATTGGTGTTGACAAAGTCGTATGGAACCCTTGTAAGAATTAAATATGTAGTTGCTTTAAAAATTAAAAAAAAAAAAAAATAGGAAAAATAAATATTTGAATTCATGAATGCGTAAAAATCGGCTCGCCTACGCTCTTTTAGGTATTCAAATTTACAGTTCTTTAACTGTTTAAAAGTCGTTACGAACCGGTACATACCATATACGGAAAATTGGAAGAATTTATTTTTACGAATATTTAAAGAAGCAACTTTTGTACTGTGATTATTAAAAGAATAGTATTAAGAACTACATCAATCTTCATATCGTGATTAAAGATAATAGAATTATCTAAAACATTTTCCTTGTGTGTATAAAAATAAATATACGCGTATAAATCATTCATCATAAATAAATTTTTCTTATAAATGTATAAAAAAGAAATAAATATTTTCTGTATTACTTTATGCACGATTGAAATATGTTAAGTTGAAAAATTATCTATAATTGTAATGAATATACATTCGGGTAACGATATAGCAGGCAACGTGCTATACTGATAAGTTTCATGCTTATGATAGTTGAAATTAGTATGCATCAAGGACGTTAAGGTTGTTGCTTTTATCTGTATGTTTGGAGAAGCGTGAAACATATGTATTATACGTGAATGCAATAAAAAAGACAGTACTTCAATAGTTCTATGTATATGTTAGTTATATTCAATATGTACCTAACTAAACAATCTTTACAAAAGAATACTTGTAGAAAAAACTTTTCATAATAATTATTTATATTTTTTCGTTTTATTTCATATTGTAATATTTTAAACGAGTAAACTCGTCATAATAAAGAATATTAACACTTATGTTAATATAATCAAGATTTTTTTCTTATCCAAAATTTTATTAATATTATTACTAAGTTTACTCTTAGGGAGGTTGTTTTTTGGACGGGTTTAATTAAGATGAACACTATATTTATCCGTTGAACGTTTCGTCTCTATTTGAGACTTCCTCAGCAACTAAAATTATTTATTATGACATATTATTTTATATACAAATACCAAAAA
>NW_014569593.1:858603-946715 GCF_001313835.1 Polistes canadensis
TTTTTGGTATTTGTATATAAAATAATATGTCATAATAAATAATTTTAGTTGCTGAGGAAGTCTCAAATAGAGACGAAACGTTCAACGGATAAATATAGTGTTCATCTTAATTAAACCCGTCCAAAAAACAACCTCCCTAAGAGTAAACTTAGTAATAATATTGACACTTATCTTTTCCATACAACCAATTGTATTTTTGTAATAAAAAAATCAGACAAATTATTCGATATATAGATTTATTTTCAATCCAATAATATTTAATCATTAATATAATTTATGTTAAAATTATTTTACGAAAATGATTGAACTTGGTTTTATAGGAAATCTTATTTTTTATTTGTTTTTATATATGTGTGTATATTAAGAAAAATTAATAAAAAATAAATTTAATTGTTAGATAATAACTTATAATTAAATGTATATTATACGCGTGTTATATATGTATAATATATTATTGCTTATATATAAGGAAAGATTAATAGACTAAAAAAAAACTATATTTCTAAAATAACTTTTGAAATTTGTTTATAATCATTGTAATAAGGAAAATGGAATGCGATCGAACAGGTTGAACATCCTTGCAATTTAAGCTTTTAGAGAGGTCAATAACCTTGGCGAACGATCTTCATAAATATAACCTCAATCATATTCAAATTAAAATAAATGTAAACGTAAATTAAACAAAAAACGAATTAAATCAAAGTTGCTTATTAACAATTACGAGTAATCTATTATTTCTATATTCTTTGATTAAAGTTGTACATTTTAAATTAACGTAACAAAATTATAATATTATTTATCTCTGAGAATCAGAGATTTATTTATTATTTCGGAATCATTCTAATGATGCGTGTTCGATCATGCAGGTTCACATTTGCAACGTTTCAATATTTAATCGTACGTGTAAGTATACGTTCAATTTAATTTTAGAATATGTACTAAGAAATCACATCAGAAGTGTCAAACAATGACAAAGAGTGATGAATCGCAAGGATTAAATGCGAACATATAATATTATACAATACCGGTTTCTTTAACGATTATCCCTTTATTTACAATGATTGATTATCTATAAATTCATCAAGGTAATACATGTTATGCATAATACACGTACCGAAAATGTTAAGCTCTGGAAATATCTGAAGTTCGGACTCCACAACGTCATTGTATTGCGGATCTTGAGTTACTAACATTTTCTTCAAATTGTATTCTTACAATGTTGTTTATTTTTCTTTACTACTTTAAAGAGAAAAACTTTTGACTTAATGAATACACCTATAGTAATAATATAGATTTCGCTACCGCATGAACGCTTCCGGTTTACTCCTATCAAACTAACAATATATGCAGTTCAATATCAATACACATACACATGTCAATTTTATTAAACTACATAAACATAAGTTAGAGTTAAAAAGATAGAATACCATCCTTGTTAAATACAATTCGATGTAATCGATATCCGATCTCGAATATGTAATATTATATAATCGAATGTATCGATTAATCGATTATTCTTCGATAATTAAACTTAGTCAAAAAATCGATCATTCAAATATTGATGTTTTAAAGAAACTAATTCTATAGACATATAATATATAGATTGCACGTTTGACTGGAAAATTGTACAAAAACTAGAATGATAACGATGTTTTAATCTTTAATGCTATCTTGTCTTACAGTATTAGGAGTAAGTGTAAAAATTAAACATGGTAAAAATCAAATATAATCCACCTATTAATAAAGCCTAGCTCCCTCTGCCGCATCATTTAATAGAGATATATATTTTATGCTATGATTAATTTATATTTACTTTGATCATTTATTGTTCATATAATGTTTTACAATTTTATTTTATATTTCTTTTTCGTGTATTAACTTATATGATTTAATTTTTATTATTTATTAATAAAATAAAAGAAAGAATAAGAAAAACAAATTTAAAATGTTTCATTTCAGTTTATAATGTTGTACATACTGTATCATTTAGTAAATTTACTAATTATTTGTATGATCAATCTAAGTACAACTACAAGCAATGATTTATAACCGAAAACGCTGAAGGCGCAGGAGGTGTGTTGTAGGTATTGTTAGGTTAAATTTTGAAGTGTCTATAATTGAAATATTGGAAGTGACAATTATAATTTGTCATATTATTTTGTAGACAAAATACCTTACAAAATATTATTGAAAGAAGAATCTTCAAAGACTCAGCTAAAAATGGATTTCTTGGAATATCCTGATGTTATTGCAGAGGTTAAGGGTGCAATGGTAAATTTATTCTTTAAAACACAATTACTTATTATATCGATATTACTTAGGTGTATTGTAATTAAACTTTATATTATAGTATTGCTAATTAAATTCTTTGTATTGCTTTACATTTATTTAATATTCTAAAACTAAAAAATATGATATAATATATGAAATATAAATAGAGTATAATATCTTAAAACAATAATAGTTTGTTTATTCCTTATATTCTTTTCTAGACACCTGGAAGATTGAAATTAACTGACCAACATATTATATTTAAAAACCAAAAAACTGGCAAAGTAGAGCAAATATCTGCTGGCGACATGGAAATGGTGAATTACCAAAAATTCATAGGAACTTGGGGTTTACGCATATTCTTAAAAAATGGAACACTACATAGGTTTAGAGGATTTAAAGATGGGGTATATTTAAAGTTTTTAAATAAAATGTGTCATAATTATGCAAATAATAATAAATTTGTTATTCTTCTTTCTATGTGTATTGTGAAGGACCAAGAAAAAATAGCTAAATTTTTCACACAAAACTATAAAAAGGATATGCTAGAAAAGGAACTTAGTTTAAAAGGTTGGAATTGGGGTACTGCTAAATTCAATGGTTCTGTTTTAAGTTTTGACGTTGGAAATCATACAGCTTTCGAAATTCCATTATATGATGTTTCACAATGTAATACAGGAAAAAATGAAGTAACATTGGAATTTCATCAAGTATGTTTTAGAATTGTTTAAACAACATAGCAATATCTTATGATATTTATATGATATGATCTGTAATATATATTGAGAGCTTTACAAATTTTGAATTAATTTACATTCTTTCAATAGAACGATGATGCTCCAGTTAGTTTAATGGAAATGAGGTTTCATATCCCTATTAGTGACAGTGTAGACCAAGATCCCGTTGAAGCATTTCATCAGCAAGTTATGGAAAAAGCTTCTGTTATTAGCGTTAGTGGTGATGCTATTGCTATCTTTAGAGAAATCCAGTGTCTTACACCACGGTTAGAATTTTATGATTATAAAACATGGGAGCAGTATAGTTATCACATTTGACAGTTTTAATTTATTTTTTATAAATAATTTTTCAGTGGTCGTTATGATATCAAAATATTTCAATCTTTTTTTCAACTTCATGGTAAAACATTTGACTATAAGATTCCGATGTCAACAGTTCTTAGACTATTCTTACTACCTCATAAGGATAACAGACAAATGTATTTTGTGGTAAGTTCTATCTCTCTTAAGATTCTTTTGTGTACATAAAAATAAAAACCTTTTATTTTGTTTTACTCTATTTTTCTTTTTTTATTATATATCTTCATAGGTCAGTTTAGATCCACCTATTAAGCAAGGTCAAACTAGGTATCACTATCTAGTTTTATTATTTAATCAAGAAGAAGAAACTTCTATTGAATTACCATTTTCTGAGTAGGTTTCTCAAAATTATAATATTTGAAATATTTATATCATTTATTTATTATTTATTGTATTTTTAGAAAAGAATTAAAAGATAAATATGAAGAAAAATTAACAAAAGAATTATCTGGACCTACATATGAGGTTCTTGGTAAAGTTATGAAAGTTATTATCAATAGAAAATTAACTGGACCTGGTCATTTTCTTGGGTATGAGATTCGAAATTTAAAAAAAAAATGAAATTTTCTTTAATTATTTAAAAAAATGAACATTGTAATATTTAAACATTGTATTATGTTTTTTTTTAGTCATTCTGGAACCCCAGCAATAGGATGTTCATTTAAAGCAGCTGCAGGGTATTTATATCCTTTGGAAAGAGGTTTTATTTATGTTCATAAACCGCCTATACATATACGATTTGAAGAAATAGCATCAGTCAACTTCGCACGTGGTGGTGGATCCACACGTTCGTTTGACTTTGAAATTGAATTAAATACAGGTGTAGTTCATACATTTAGCAGTATAGAAAAAGAAGAATATGGTAAACTTTTCGATTTTATCACTTCAAAGAAATTGAGAGTAAAGAACAGAGGCAAGAGCGTAAGTAGAAAAATGATGGTGCTTTTCGCATATACTATAAATTTATAATTATATATATATATATATATTTTATGTTATTATTTTTATTAATATATAGGACAAGTTGAATTATGATAATGACTTTGGAGATAGTGATCAAGAAGATGAACCTGATGCATATTTGGCTAGAGTTAAAGCTGAAGCACAAGAGAGAGATGGTGATGAAAATCAAGATTCTGAAGAAGAATCTACAGATGAAGATTTTAATCCTGTTCAGGTTATATTTCAATTATTTTATTTGTTATATTTCTCTTCCTAAGATAGTTATAACATTATATGTATAAATATAGGATGAAAGTGACGTAGCAGAAGAATATGATAGTGATCCTAATAGTTCTGAAAGTGAAGAAGATTCAGATGCATCAAGTGGTAGTCAAAAGAAGGAGAAAAAAGAGAAAAAAGAAAAGAAATCTAAATCAGCCAAAACAGTAGTAAGTATAAAATGATTATTGTTAAAATTTTGTTCTCTTTCACTATGGTTAACTTACAGTCATACTATACGAATAGTTCTGCCAAACTGATTCTTGATCGATAAACATCTAGAAATTTTCTAATTTTCCTAAGATTTCTGCGACTATATATCAAATTTAGTTTCGCACAATTCACACTTTGAAAATCCTTATTCTAAAGTCACTTTCACGCATATGAAAAAATGTTTATTTACATAGTCTGAAAAGCCAAGGAAACCACGGAGATCAAAGAAAGAAAAGGATAGCAACAAACCCAAGCGGCCAGTAACAGCTTTTATGTTATGGTTAAATAGTGCTCGTGATCAAATTAAATCAGAAAATCCTGGTATTGCAGTTACAGAAATAGCTAAGAAGGGTGGCGAAATGTGGAGAGAATTAAAAGATAAATCTGTAAATACAAATTATTCATAATAAATTCGGCAGTTTTCTAATATCACTGTATTAACTTACGTTAATATTGATTTTAAAGGAATGGGAACAAAAAGCAGCCAAAGCTAAAAAAGAATATTCTGCAGCAATGAAGGAATATGAGGCAAATGGTGGAAAAACTAAAGAAAAGAAAGAGAAAGAGAAAGAGAAGAAGAAAAAAGAATCCAAAAGTGAAGTATCACCTAGTAAGCTTATGTCTGGAACTTCTTTCAAGAGTAAGGAGTATATTAGTGAAGATGAATCCAGTAGTGAAGAAAGTTCAACAGAGAAGGTATGTCTAAAATAATATCTATATAGCGTAGAGTAAATATATTACTAATTGATATTATTAATTACAGAAAGCCGTAAAGAGGAAACATTCAGAGAGTGAAAGTGGCAGTGAGAGTGAACAAGAATAAAAGAAAGTTGAGAAGGGATTGATAATAAAAAATTTTAGTAAAAACCAAAACACATAAAAACATTTGAAACATTTAATATAATTTCTTATTAGTCATTCCTATCCATCGAAGTACAAATTCTTCATTTTTCATTACTGTTGCTATTCTTTGCTTCTATACATTCATTTTAAATATTACATTTTATATTTCGTTCTCAACTAGTTTCCCCCTGATAAGTATTCTAATTTCTCATATATAATAAATTATTCATTCCATATTGTAATTATAATATAATATTTTTACAGTCATACAACAACATATTTTGTTCTTCACACGTCTATAAGATCATTATATTATTACTATAATATAATTATTATAACATTTTTATAATTTTTATAATTTGCTGAATTGACATAAAGTGTATTATAAAAATGAGAAATATTGAATGAAGTACTTAACTATTTAACATAAAGATTTATATATATATATAATCTTGTATTTATACATACATTAATATAGAACCGTATAAACTATAGTTTCTCTGCATATATATTTTTGCAAATAAAAGGAATGTTTTATAAAAAGTATGCATAAATAAATCCAGCACACATATAATCTATTAAAACAAAGATATTAGAATTTCACATAAGTACATAAATTATTATATAATAACATTTTGTTCAATGCTGTTATACAAAAAATGTAGAATAAAAATAGAAAACATAAAAATATTAATTATATATTTAATAAAATGTTTCTGTGTAATATTTTTAAACTGGAAAAGATTTAATCTATATTGGTTTGCCTAATTATAAGTTATATAATACATAGAATATATCTGTCATTATCTTATTGTTGTAAGAATTCGTTTATTTGAAAATAAATATATAAATTTACTATAATTCTACTGTCAACCGGGCTGCTTCTTTTCTTTTTCGGTTCCTAAATGATTTTCTTCAATTTCTTTCAATTCAATGTTTTGTTCTTTCATAGCTTCCTGAAACAAATAAAAAATATACTATTATATTAAAGAAACTACATATCATTGAAAATTATTGCAATCTATTTATATCTATTCTATTTATATCGTTTATATCTATTTAGATCTATTTACATTTCATACACAGAATATTATTACGCGTATACACAACATTATATACTATGAAATATATTAAAAGATATATAGAGAAAGTAAAAGTTTTATTATTGATATGGTTCATAATAATCCTGTTTTAAAAGTTATACCTTTTTTTAGTAAACCATTAATCAACAACTTACCATAACGCAAGCTTTATATACTTTAAGAAAAGAAGCACACATTGAATCATCTGTATCTCCTTTTAAAAATTTGTCAGCAAACCATTTATTGAAACAAGCATCGTAATGTTTTTTTAATTCGCTGCACATCTCCATGACGAATACAATAGATCACCACAAGTCGTAGAAAAATCTAACATAAAATATTATAATAAATTTTGATTGCAATTACCTTAAGACATTGCTGATAGACTCCAAGTAATTTAGCGCACGTGGAATCATTTTTGTCACCTTCCAGGAATTTCTCAGAAAACCACACATGAAAGCAGGAATCATATTGCTTCTTAAATTCATTGCATGTTTTGCTTATGCTATTCATGTGAGCTGCCTGGTCCATTTCTGAAAGTGAATACCATGTATTTGAAATGAACTTTATATTATCTAGTTAAGATATTTTTGTAAATGGCAAAATACCAATTAAATAATAGAATTATACTTGAATTGAAAGATAATAGTTTATGATTACTTGATTATTTTAAATCATGACGAAATGACATATAATTCTATATTTATATTTGTAAAATATATTATATATAAATGAATTGCTTGAAGTTATTTACTATAATGTGTATCGCTTGTATTATAATAATTTAAATAGTTAAAATACCATTACTTTATTTTGTTATCGATAAATCTCAAGCTAGAAGATTACGTGATACAAAAATGCTTCAATAATAATACCATTAACTATAATTAGCTGCTATTAAAGAAATAATTTCGATGCAGTTTTCTTTTAATAAATTGCGTCAGAATCAGAATACCACTTATGTTTAAATCAATGTTATGATCAATAACGAACGAACGTACCTATATCAATATATATGTATAATATATACAAATTAACATAGCCTAATGTGAAACTGAAAAATATTTTTTTCTTAGAACTTTGTCATTGAATTATTATGATAAAATCATCAATTATTAATCATTAAATCAAAGTAATACGTTTCTAAAATAGTTTATTAATTATAAGATAAGGTTAAAATTATTGATCCATAGATTACTTGTAATCTGTAGTAAGTATCATAACTGGAAATTAGAAGATTGGTTAATTTATGACCAATAGGACTCCGGATGGAAGAAGAATCTTCTGTGGGTTTTATTGGCTAATTGTAAAACAGAAACAAAATAGGATAGGACGTTAAAGCATTGGTGTAGTCCATTTACCATGGAGACTACACAAGGAACACGAGCTTCTTGTATACAAATGAGATATAAAAATAAGAGTGCGCCCTTGTTCTATTTATTCCAAAATGGAAGGGGAATAAGGCGGCAGTTTAAAATACAAATAATAATACGAAACTATAACGGTAATCATTTAGGTTGTTTAACTATAAATAATGGAATTAAATAAATAATTATTTAATAATCGTAAAAAAATGAGTAAATAGTAATATTAATAGTAAATAGTAATAGTAATAATCGGTAAGTTACTATATTCAGAGCAGTACAAAAGGAATATTAGCAACACTAGTGGTGAAAAAAGAAAACTTAGATATACGATTTGCATGGACAGATTTTGGCAATTTATACGTTTGAGTTCGTGCTCCTTGTGTAGTCTCCATATCATTTATAATGGCTTCACTTCATCTAATCTAGGGAATTTTATTTTTTTTATAAATAATAATGAAAATTACTAATTATTAAAAACATAGTGTTTTATATTAATTGTTTTAATTCTATATAAAATATAGTCCTTCTATTTTCTTTCTTTCTCAGTTTTGCTACCATCATTTTCAAGACGCTATGTGGAGTGCAGGTATCCTATTTCCGTGGTATTGTGTACAACAGGGATTCCTAAAATGCGGTAGAGTAATTTAAATTTACTTAAAATTCGGTACAAGAGAGAGAAAGAAAGAAATTTCTTGATACTTAAATATTATTGCAAAATATTTCTTCAATACTAAAAAATTATTCAAAATACTATACAAGTTCGTGGATCTGCTTACAATATTAAAATTGTAGCTAATACCTCAGCATTATCAAATCACTTAATCAGCATATTACTGTAACGTAACACTATCATATTTTGCATACAAATTTAACTTTACTATAAATTTTTTTTTGTAATAACTACAGTCAATAAGAAAACTCCTATATAGCTTTATGTTAACAATTAATTGTTTTATTAATTATTACTTTAAATTGAAAGTTTAAAAAATACTCTTTAATAATATATACGATTTTACGAATTATTTTTTTTTAAATTTAGTTAGATGAAGTCATCTTGAACATAAATGTGCCTACCGTAAATATAGTAATCTTATGACTTAGTTAGAAAAATTCTATTTTATGAAGAAAGGAACAGCACCTTAAGTAAGAATAGAAGCGAGCGTGCCTATATCCCTTCCAGAGCACTTCCGTTACAAACGAATACAACAGCAGCGTGGCAGAGCATATACATTGGTATTGCTACCGTACAACGAGTAACACGGTATATCAGGTCGACTGGAAGTGATCAATTTTCTTCGATTTCTATTATTTTTTTCTAACTAATAGATATTAAAAATGGAACTTCGTATTGAGAAGAAAAAAGACTACGAATTTTTTATTAAAAGTCTAGTGGCTGGCGGTAAGATATTAAATTAATGAATAATTTTTATATTAAAACATTAGCAGAATGTTTTGAATGTTAGTACTTTGCCCTAGTTATATTTTATCTATCGCAATTTTTATTACATGATATGTATATATTTATTGCTAACACGATAAGAAATGAATTTTTTTCTATTTTTATTTTAATGATGTAATGTGGAAAATTTATTTTTACATAGGTGTAGCGGGTATTTGTTCAAAAACAACAGTTGCACCATTGGATAGAATTAAAATATTATTGCAAGCACACAACAAACATTATAAACATTTAGGTAAAAAATATTTAATTTAACTCATTAATTAATTATTTTGCAAGTTAATATCATTTAATGTGCTATATTATTATAGGTGTTTTCTCTGGTTTAAGAGAAATTGTTAAACGGGAAACAGTTTTTGCTTTATATAAAGGTAACTGGGCTCAAATGATCAGAATTTTTCCATATGCAGCAATTCAATTTACTTCTTTTGAATTCTATTCTAAGGTAATTATATATATACATCTTTAATTAATTTATTTTTTTTTAAGTATAAAAGAAGAAATATATAACTTATATCTTTTTCATTATTTCTTTCAGTATTTAAGATCATTGTTTCAAAAGCGTAGACATATAGAGAAATTTTTTGCTGGATCTGCAGCTGGAGTCACAGCAGCAACGTTAACATATCCGCTTGATACAATTAGAGCACGTCTTGCTTTCCAAGTTACAGGAGAACATGTTTATACTGGCATTATTCATACTGGTGCTTCAATTTTTAAGGATGTAAGTATTATATATCATGTATAAACATAGGTTTTTATATTTGATTTACTAATTACATTTTAGGAAGGCGGTTTTAGAGCTTTATATAGAGGGTTTTTACCAACTATTGTCGGAATGATTCCATACGCAGGTTTTTCATTTTATACATTTGAAAAATTAAAGTATTTATGCATGAAGTATATACCAAATTATACTTGTTCTAAATGTGATAGAAATACTGGTATGTAATTTATCTTAAAATAATTATTTCAGTTATTATCCAGTATTAGCATTCATTCATTAACAATTACATTCATTATGTTTAACATATTCTTATTGCATTTAGGCGGCCTTGTTTTAACATTACCCTCAAAAGTTATTTGTGGAGGACTTGCAGGAGCAGTAGCACAGAGTTTTTCTTATCCTTTAGATGTTACAAGGAGACGTATGCAATTAGCTATGATGAATCCAGCTACGCATAAATACAGGTAAATATTCTTAATGTGCAGAAAAAGTGAATTTTTATTACTGTATGGAATTATATTATATATACTTCTTTTATAAAATTATTATTAAATAATAACTATAGTTAATGTTTTTTTTTCAACAGTTCTAGTATGCTATCAACTATGAAACTCACGTATAGTGAAAGTGGTATTATGAAAGGATTATACCGTGGGATGAGTATAAATTATATTCGTGGTGTACCTATGGTTGCAGTCAGTTTTACTACATATGAAATCATGAAGCAATTGCTTAATTTAGATACAGGAACAAAATTATAATTTTGTTTACTATTGTTATAATGCTATTTTATAATGACAATGATTTCAATCAATGCAATCTATTGAATAGGCTTACTACTGCAGGAGAATATTTTCATAATTATGATTACGCAAAATAGCTACAATGGCAGAAAATTTAATTAATTTTTTAATTTTTGGAAAATTGAGAGAGTGGATAAAATGAAAACCAAGGTAAGTTAAGACTAGCTATAACTGATAAGGATCATATAAATCATACCTTAGTTAAAGTAGTATTAATAATGACAATTATTACATTTATACTGCGAAAACTGTGATACATATTATAAAATTAAAAACACGCATAAGTGATAGATCATTATAATTCAGATATATTGCACAATCTTTGAAGCAATATAATTATAGACACAACAAATTATAATATTTAAAACAAAAATAGTGTACAAAGAATGAAATACAAGTAAGGTATGCTTATGGTCGTTTATAATGTAGTTCTATATGTATTCATTTTAATTTTATTAAATATTTTATATATGAGTTGTGTTCACAATCAAAGCGTTTAACTCCACTTTTAAAATTTAAAAAAATGTAATTATTAAAGCACATTATAAATACTTAATAATTTTTTTTAGATTAAATTTCCTTAATAATAAGCTTTACATCGCTATATGACCGTTTATTGATAAATGATATGACAATCTATATTATTTTATTGATTTTTTGTACCTTTTGTTTCGTGGTGTTAATCAATTTGACATACGAATAGCTCATATGACATCTTTACCATTTTTTTTTTACATTCATCCATAAATTATGTTAAAATTGTATAACATAAAACATTGTACATGTGTAACATGCACAAAGGGATATTTTGTATATAAATATATTTATTTATTTTCTTTATGTATTAATTAATTTATTTACACATTCATTCATTCATTTATTTTTTAATTCATTAAAAAAACAGCAGATTATACCATTATATAGAATATTTACGAATATGATTGTTATTGAAAATGAATAAAAAGTATATAAATATTTTCATAGGATTTAATATCCTTAATAATCGTTATGAAATCATGAATAGATCCTTTATTGTGGCTTTGAATACAACAAAATTAATCATTTTCGTAATTTTGTGTAGTGCTTGCTGTATATTGCAAAAAACTTCTTTTTCGCAGTTGTTATGGAGACAAATTTAGGGCCGTATAATGAACAAGATTCTAACTGGACACCAATCAGATCCATAACAATAAATAAATTAAAAAAAAAATAAAAAAAAAGCTTTGATCAGATAGATTTATTCAATAAAAATTGTTCAAATAAAATAAATTAATATATTAACGAAATATCATCTTAACTTACACTTAATATATTAAAAAACAAATTACATACTTTAAATTCAGCTGACTATTGTCTAGGAACTTTTTTGAATTTAGTGAAGTAGTTCTTTGGATGTTTTTAGGGACAGTTTGAAAAAGCGTTTAAATTCAAATAATTCGAAGTGTCGTTAAAACCGTCGATGAATGTCAGCTGCTCGTCATTATTAATTAAAGAAATAATTTACTTTTAAGTCGAAGAAAATGTTTTTTCAGGTGAGAATACGTTATATTTTATTTATATCTATGTGTGCTTCTTTTTAAATTTATGAGATAAATAACTAACCCTTTATTCGTAAATCAGAAATGTTCATGTCTTAGCAAATTAAAAAAGTATAAAAAGTGTAATTTATATAGTTGCAATAACAATGTATTTAAAAAAGATTATTATTTAAATATTTTATTATATAATCTTAATTTAAAAGGTTTAAATATGCAACTTTTATCTTTTCAAAATGTGTTAGAAATATGATCATCTTTGATTAAGGTTTTTGACAATTGTAAAAGCATTTACGAATTAAGGATTAACGATAAATTTTACGTATGTGTGGAATATAAGTGAATATTTTGATAACAGATTAATGTTACCCCAAAAAATAAAAAGGACATTAAGTCCCTTGACAGCAATACTAATGACTTACATTTTACTCTGGTATTGGGACCATTTCAACCTCAAACGAGGATAACAATGGAAGCATTTATAAACACAACTGTACAGTGTTATTTAACTATTAAAAATACGAGTAACAAGGTTTTAACTGTAAGTAAACAAATATTATATAAATAAGATTTTATATATAATAACTATTCTTTATATCTCAGATAACAGTTACAAAAAAGCCTGATGAAGATCGACACATAGATTTAGATATATCTCACGCTACAATTTTAAGTAATAGTAATACAACAATATCCATTAAATGGTCTCCTAAGAAAGTTGGTTGTTGGCGAGATGTGTTACAATTTATGGATAGTCGACGAAATAAATATGATGTAGCAATTATAACTACTGCTACAAATCCACCAACAAAGTGTAATAAGCCTTTGGTACCTCTAGGTCAACTAACAAATAGAAATAGAAGGCCATGCGAAGACAGAAAAATATTAAAAAATAAAACTACATACCAAGAAAGTTATTCAAGCTTTGATCAGCAAATAAAAAAGGATGTATCAAGATTACAGAGTAATCAAAATGAAGAAAATATTGCAAATATGAATTATAAACATACAACAAAATCTTTTCAAGAAGAATGTGATGTTTTTCCAAAGAAGAGTTCTGATGAGTTTTTAAATTTTATTGATTCTAGTGCTTTTAATTTAACTGTTGTAAATACAGGTAAAAAGCTATCCAATAACAAAAACGATTTCTTAAATAAGATGCAAAGTATTCCTTCTATTATTCTAGAAAATACAGAAATACGTAGAGAAACATATGTGAAGGAAACTGTAAGTCCTAAACATTTTTTTACCATAGACCGAATAAATAAAGAAATATGTGAAGATTCGCTATCTCCTAATGTGGTAGATAATTCGTCAGAATTTTCAATCTTGATAAATAATCTTGCCTTAGAACCTAATAATGTACTAGAAACTTTATCAAATCAACATAGAATTTCAACAAAGGGTACATCCATTCCTGATAATTATAAAGACAATTACGTAGAAACAATGTCTGTACAAACTGATGGAAATGGAACATATAATCTAAGTCCCACACTTTCAATAAGTAGCCATCAAAATTTACATAATATATCTAATAGATCATTAGATTTATCTCTTGATAAAAGAGATAAATTTTTACAAAATCTTGAATTATGTCAATCACAAAAATTATCTGCAAATCTAAATAATTTGTCGCCAATTAAATCTGTGAAAAATGAGTGGGCTAATACCCCTTGTGTCGGAATCCTTCCTTCATCTTCGCCAATTCAAAGTACTTCAAATCCTTATATATTGGAATATTCTACAAAAAATAAAGATCCAGTAACTGCAAAAGATGTTTTAGAAGCAGACTTATGGGTTAAAGCTAATAATGACCATAAAACAAAAATTGATATACGAAGGAATATTGATTTTGGAACAATTATTCAGGAGAATCACGTTAAATTTGAAAATACAACATTAAACAAAACGCAAACTTTTGATACAGAAAAATCATCAGGAATTTGTATAGAAATATCACCTCCTAAACGATATTTTCAAGTTAAGCCGTTATCACGTAAGATGATATCGCCAAAGAAATGTGGACAACTCGGAAAAGACAAATTTATGCAAAAAGGAATTATTAAAAAAAAAGTTCATTCGAACATTCCCGCTAAAAGTAAGTAATTAATAATATAATTTATACATAATTAATATTAATAATATATGATTATTTGAATATTATACGAATATATTTAATTGTTATATTAATTACAGAAAATGTAAACTTATTAATACCAGAAGTTAGAATTTCTAAACTATCATTGGCAAATGTGATTAAAAAAAAAAATCTTAATGTAGTATCAGATCAATCTAAAGAAAATAATTATAAACTTCAAGACACGGATAGTTTATTTACTAAATATTGCAATCCTGATCCATTTGCAGCTTGCGTTACAGAGGATCCATTTATTAGTAGGTAAGATATACAGAATCTGTATTATTTAGAATAATCTTATTCAATATTGATAATTACAACATAATAAAGTAATTATTTGTTAAATTAGTACCATGTATTATGATGAAAAATGGGTGTACAATCAAGAGATGATATTTAAAAAATGGTTAAATGCATTATTATCTCCCCCCGAAGACTTGAATACCGATGTGGAATCAAGTTGTGTTGACATTGGCAAAGTATGGCAATCATGTAAATTAATGGAAAATTCGATTTTAGCTGAAACTAGAGAAGCACTTTCAGCGAGGTAAATTATCTTTATAATGTAATTGTATCATTTTTATTTGAACCAAATGATATGATTATTATAATTATGATGCTCATTAGTATAAATGATTTATCAGATATCATACGGATTTACGTTTGAATGCATTACGAAAAGCTGCAAATGCTATGTACCGTAGACATGAAATAGTTCATGTGCTATCACGTACAACCGTTTGTATAGAAAAAGGAATCTTGACTATTAGATTGGATCGAGATTTGCATAGAGATATTGGTAAGTTATTAAATTGACTAAAAGTTATATGATTATCTTTGTTTAAATTTCTTTATTTTTTATTAACTTTATTAAATAAAATGCATATTCTCTTGCTTTTATTTTTCTAGGATTGCAAAAGGAAATGTTGGAACTGTTTTTAAGTTATAACCCATTATGGTTAAGAATTGGATTAGAAACCATTTATGGTGAAAATATACCATTAAATTCTAACAACGATTTAGTTGGTCTTACAAGATTTATTATTACGAGATTCTTTTCTGATCCTTTTTTGAAAAAGACTTATCCAAATGCTTATCACAGAAAACAACAACATACGACATTCATTACTCTAATGAATAAATTTATGTTAAAGAAATTTCTTTTTCTAGTTTACTTCTTAGATTATTCTAAGATTAATAAACTTATTCGCCACGATCCGTGCTTATTTCATAAAAAAGCAAATATTAAAGATAGTAGAAGCATCCTGTTAACTTTTTCACGAGAAGTCTTAAGCGGTATTGGTGATCTTACCAAGGTTTTGAAATCATATGAATATGTTGTATCATATAAACAAACATATTTAGATGAATTTGATTATGCTGTAACTAATATTAAAACTGATTTACGGGATGGTGTCAGACTTTGTAGAGTTATGGAATTAATCAGTGGACGGTCGGATTTAACACGCCAGTGCAGAGTTCCAACGATTTCACGTTTACAAAAGATACACAATGTCGATATTGCTTTAAAAGCACTTTTACAATGTGGCTGTGCTTTAACTGGTAACATTGATACAAAAAGTATTGCTGATGGGCATAGGGAGAAAACATTGTCACTATTATGGCAAATTATATACAAATATCAAGCACCAAGATTTAATAAAGCTGCAATATGTATACAAACTTGGTGGCGTGCAACCCTATGGTATATTCGTGTAAGAAATTATCTAAAAACATATAAATATAATGCAGCTTGTATTATACAGCGAGCATGGAAAAAAACATTAGCTAAAAGAAAATTGATGATTTTAAAAGAAGAATATTTAAAAGAGTTACAGAGAAAAGAGAAAGCTGTTCGATTTTTACAAGAGAAATGGAGACATTCGAGACGTGGTATTCGCGATCGTAGAAGATTTTTATATATTAGATTTAATACAATAAAATTGCAAAGATGGTGGAAACGAATTCATGATTGTAGATTATATGTTAAAGATTTTCAGAATCAAAGGAAAGCTTCAATTGTTATACAGAGACAATGGCGAGCATTAAAAGAAATGAAAGTACAGAGAATGGTTTATATCAACATGAGAAGTGCATGTATTGTGATTCAAAAACATTGGCGTGCAACGCTTTTAATGAAATTTGATCGTATGAATTATTTAAGATATAAAAATACTATTGTTTTTATTCAAAATAGATGGAGGTTTAAAAAAATGTATGATAGAATAAAGAGAGAACAATGCACAGAATTAAAGGCTGTTCGTAAAATAGAATTATGGTGGAAAAGTATTTTAATTATGAGACACGAAAGAAATAATTTCGTGATTATGAAAGATGCTGCCAATACAATTGAGAATTGGTGGATAGGTATCATGCAACAACAAAAATATCGAACTATGCACAGAGCAGCTATTGTTATTCAAAAGAATTGGAGAAAAACATTAGCGAGAAACGAATATTTAAAAAAAAAAGTAGCAGTTGTAAAAATAGAAACATGGTATAAGTGCATTATAGAACAAAAAATTGTTTATAGAAATATTTTAAGAATGAAGAATGCTGCTATATGTATACAACGTTGGTGGAAAAATGTTAGTATTGCTCGAAAGCAACGGAATAATTATTTAAAACTTTACAAAGCAGCGGTGTCATTACAACAATGGTGGCGTGCAATAATTCTTTTTCGATCAATTAGAGAACAATATCTATTGAAAAAAAGATCTTGTTTGGTAATTCAGACTTGGTGGAGAATGATAAAAACTAAGCAACAATATATGTATTTACTACAAAAACGGAATATGGCAGCAACTATATTGCAAAGGAAATGGCGCTCTACATTAATAATGAGGCAAAAACAAAAAGAATATAAACAATTGAAATTATATACAATAAAAATACAGAAACGTTGGCGAACCTTACAAATTGCTAGAAGAGAATATTATAAATTTCGTGCTCTAAAATCTGCCGCTATTAATATGCAATGTTTGTTTAGAGCTAATAAAATTAGCTGTCATACTAGACAATGGTATATTCGTTTGAAGCAAAGTACGATCATTATACAATCATATTGGAGAATGAAAGTTGCACGTAAAAGATTCATTATTAAGAAACAAGCGGCTTTAACGATACAGGTTTATTGGCGAGCGTATATTAAAGGCAAAAAAATTTGCTCAGAATATAAATTATTGAGATGTGTAACAATTAATATACAGCGTCGCTATAGATCAAATAAAATTAGCAGAAAAGTTACTCAAGAATATGATGCTTTAAAAAAAGCTACAATATGGTTGCAAATTAAGTGGCGGGCTAAATTAGTAGCAAGAGCACAAAAAAAAGAATTAGAAATGTATCACTATGCTGCTAAAACAATTCAAAATTGGTGGTGGCAAATATTATTTGTAAAAAAATGTAAATTTATTGATTTTAAAAATAAGAAAGAAGAACAAGATCTTTCACAATTTACTATTCGACAAATGTATCGCAGTGTAATAATTTCAGTCATAAAAATTCAACGATGGTGGAGGAATATTCGTGAAAAACGCTTGTATCATAAAAAGCAACTTCGTGCAGTTCGTATAATTGAAAAATGGTGGATTATTATTTTAAAAACTAAACAAAAAGCATTAGCAGCTACAATTATACAAGCTGCATGGAAAGGATATCGAATACGGCAAAAAGAATCTAATCATATGTCAAAAGTACGACAAAGATTAAAAACAGCCACAGAAACGGCATCACCGCATGAAACATTAGGGCATCGTTACCAACAATCAATTGTTATACTTAAAAAGTTCAATACAATTGGCGAGCTTTCTATGTGTCTTGCTTCATTAAGTAAGTAATATATAACACATTTATTAAAATATAAGTTTAAATATTACAATAGCTCTAATATAAATTTTTAATACAGGTCTGATAACTAGATTATCACCCAAGGATTGCATTAATTTATGCGAGCATAACTTGGTTGATTACATTTATGAAATATACGTTAAAAGTAACAGATCATTACCTTGGGCAATAGTCTGTTTAAGAGCAACAGATATACTTATTACATTTGCTAAGTTTCCACCAACAAGGAGTTATGTCTGTATGGTAAGAATAAATAATTATTATTTTTAAATATATCTGTGTGAATAATATACAACTAAATACTATTAACTATATAATAAAATTGATATTACCATGTATTAGATTATTCAATTAATTATTATTAATCATTGTATATATATTTTTATTTACTAATCTTATAATAGCCAAAATATGCATTACCAACGGTAAAGCTTTTACATGACAAATTGGATCACGAAGAGTTATCTTTACATGTAGCAACTCTTATATGGTTACTTGTAAGTGAGGACAAATATAAGAAGGTAATTCTTTATTTATATAATTTTAATATTGCTATTATATATCTCATTTCTTTTCTCTTGATTTTTTTTAAAACATTAATTTATAATATTATTTTGTTGTTTTATTCTATTTATTCAATACTTTAATTTATAGGCACTTACAACATGCTCACAATCGATCTGGTTGTTAAATTCTGTATGTAAAAAAATTATTAAAGGAAAAGGCAAACTTGCACACTACTCAGAAATATTAAGAAAGCAAACTAACTTACTTCCAAGTTTTAAACCTGATTGGTCACTTTTCCAAAAACAACATCGTATATTTACGACTATTGAGAATGCTATAACAGCAATACTTGAACAACTGGACATAAAAGAATATTTAACTTGAAATAGAATACATATAGATAAAAATATAAATAAGTGCTAGATTACCAATAAGCGAGATCTTTATCTCTAATTCACAAACACCATTATATTTTCCTGACCATTTTTGATAATTTGTTAATGTAAAAAACCATGACTTCGACGTTTTTAACAAAATATAACATATTAAGAATAAATTAATTATTACAAAAACATTTGAACAAAATTACTTTATCAATTTTATATATTAATTATATCACATAAATGTAGAAATACAATTTCCTTTATCTCATATAAAGAAATGTTTAGTATTAATAGGCAATCAGTTGTTTTTAAATAGATTTTTAGAAACAAAGAACGATTTATAAATTTTATATATGTATATATATATATATGTAAGAGATTATCTGTGGATATTCTTCTACATGTATATATTTATATATATCGAAATTATATTTTGTTGTTACAAAAATGGATGTATAAATATAAATAAATATTGATATAAATACAGTATTGGTATAAGTGCTGTTCATTGAGGAGAAATAAATTGTCAAAATGTTTAAAGTAACTTATTTGCTATATTTGTATTTTCTGCAGTATCAACAAAAAATGTTTAATAAATTTGATTAATCTGTCAAAGGAATGCTAACAAAATTAAAAAATAATTTCTTATAGCTGCCATACCATTTACTTTAATAATCAACTCATTAATGGAAATATAGAGTATTACAACATCGTCTCAACTTTATATGATACAATAATAAGTGATAAATGTAAATTTTATTTACACAACTATTCGAAAATAAAGTTAACTGATTGTGTAATAGCATTACTAACAGTAGTAGTAGCAATAATAGCAGTAGTAGTAGCAGTAATGACATAATGATGACAATGTACTGATCATAAAAGTAATAGTTAATCATTATGATGATGAAAATGTGTATAATAATGGTATTTTTGTAGATTATGATAATGAAGATGAAAATCACATGGTGGAAACGACAATAGTAATAATAATAATATTAATAATAATATAATATAATATAATATATAATAATATAATATAATATAATAATAACAACATTAATGTAATAAAAATAATATTACAATAAGAATGATGATAATGGAAACAATGGTAATTATGATAAGAGTGATAATAATTGCAGTGGTGATGCTAAAAAATAACATTAATGACGATGATACTAATGATGATGATGATGATGATGATGATGATGATAATGATGATGAAGATGATGATGATGCTAATTGAATAATATAGTCTTAGAATAATAAATAGCCACAATAGCGACATTGGTGGTAATAGTAGAATAGCAGTAGTAGCAATAGAGTTGATTGTAGTAATAACAGTAGCTATAGCATTAGTTGTATTTTTGACTTAATTTTCATGTACAGACTTAAGTTCTTTGATCTGTTTTATTAGGTACGCTTTCTCATCATTAAATTGTTCATCTTCCGAGCGATCTGTGTGGAAGCGCGTTAGAAATTCTATCAACTTTTCTTGATTACGAAGAAGTATATCAAGAATCGGTTTTGGTTTATTTGGATTAGCAACAAATACCTGTAGAAATATGAATATTGTTTCATAATTAACATATTGTTATATTAATTAGTATTAAAAAATAGATGATATACCTTAAATACATGAAATGCTTCAAATTGTATGTTTCGTGATTTTTCTTTAAGCATATTCATCATAAGTTTTAAATTATCAGGATTTGAAATATATCTTGTCATAACCTGAAATAATCGTTATGAAAAAATAAATCTTTAATGAGGAATGTATTTATAATATTTCACATAACTATTAAAATATATACATACTGTAAAATTGTGTCTATCGAGCAAAAGCTCTCCCAATAACTTCAAACTTTGTCGTCTTGTTACATAATTTTCAGAATTTAATAACCTTTGATAATGGGAGAAGACTTTATCATAATTAACTTCTAGAAATTCAGCACTTAGAATTTTGTGCCTTGTAAGTAATTCCTATAGCATACATAACATAAACAGAGTATGATTAATATGATATAATAATATGAAAAGAATATGTACATATTTGTTTCAACATGCACATATGTATATACCTTAAATGTAGAAAACGCATCAGATGCTATATCAAATGTAGACACCTCTACATATCTAAAGAAATTATAAAAATCATCAGAATATATCATAATTTTCGCCAATGCTTCATATCTTGCACATTCTCTTAACATAGTGCCACAGTTTAGTGCAATGTCTTGATGCTCATAACTGAAATAATATATAAACATAATATGATATATTTTTTAATGGAATACAACTATTCTTGAATTTAACTTAACAGTATATTTACCCAGACATAAGAGTAAACAAGATTTCTGGTTTGGTACATATATATTCCACTGTTGGAGATCTTGTCCCAATTTGTCTTCTTAAAATATTATTAAAAACTTGGGCAACATCTTTTTTCCCCTAAATAATACAAAAGTTACGTAAACCTTTTTTAAAGTATACAAAACAATTTCTAATAACAATATACAAGATGTGTAGTACGCTAGTGATACAAGCGAGCAGAGGGTAATACTATATGAAAAAATAAAAAAGCCAAAAGTATAAAATAAAATTTATTCATATAAGGCTTCAAGTAGATTTATCTCTTACACGCTTGTACCACCAATTACAGGTCAACCTGTATGCACAAGTTTTTATACTGAAATAAGATATACCTCAAAGTCAATACGACTTAGATTTTGCACAAGCAATAATAATAAATTGCTGTTATATAATTCTTGTGCCAATTGAGCCACAACAATATCTGCCTGTGGTTCAGTTTCAGCTGTTCCATATAACATATTTTTAATGTGTACAAGATTTTTGCTGACATCCTCTTGAGCCTAAAAGTGAATGTATTTCATCATAGAAACCGAAGTGTATATTTGCAACATACCTTTTCTACCTTCTTGTCACCTCGCTCTAATGCATTTACTGCTTCCTTGAGAGCCTTTACCACCTCCGCCGGACTTTTTTGAGACTTTCCGAACAGAGGCATGTTTCTTATAAGATGCACACCTTGTGGGTCATGTGCGAAAAATAAAAGTGACTGTTATGTGGTTTTGGTATTACTAATCATGTATAAAATGTAAGAAGGACTTTGACATAGTAACTGAAACCTTTTTCATGAATGTGGAAGGTAGCAATTAGGATGCAGATTCCAGATTTCAGGTATCCTGTAAAGAAAATAATCCGACTATGTTTTTAATTAATTATACATACTATATGTATATATATATATATATATGCAAAATATAACGAATATCAAACAATAGAGATAATGTTACATTACAAATGCTATAATTAATAAAGTAATTAAAGTATATATATATATAAAATAATACTTAATAAATTATTTTTAAATTATATTTGTATTGTATAAATTGTAGTCAAATATAAAGTTATTACTTACAATACTGTATTATGAAAAAAATGACGAAAAAATTGTAAGAGTTAATGGAAAATAAATTATAAGCGAAAATAAAGTATGAAACATACTAGATTTCTCTCTCTTTATGTGTTATAAATATATATATATATATGTACGCCTAATGGAATTTCCAAAAAAGCTTTAGTTTACAAATTTAAAATATATATATATTTTTAACATTATATATGATATAAATAAATAATTTAGATTTCAATCTCTCCAAATTTCAACAGTTGCAACTGCAAGTAATTAACAGCCCATGTTGCAATGCCTATACTAATTGAATGAATCTAATGTATAAACTCGATAAAAAGATGCATATTCAATAAATAACTATAAGAGAAAAAACACATGAAAATATTATACAGATAAATGTAATGGAAAAGTAACGTTGTCAGAAATATTTTGTAGTATATTTAAAAAAAATAATTAAGAGATCATCTGACAGTTCCTCTTTACCTTTAAAATTTATAGTTTCTAAGTAGACCATTAAATTATCCACACTTTTATGTTACGTACGATATTCAGATGTCATTGCATTTTTTTTATAAATGTAGTTGGTAATATTATCAAAATGATAACGTACAGTTATATTATAGATGATACAAATAATGTTCCATCTGCATAAGCATTAAGCTTTGGTGATCTAACCTAAAAATATTCATTTTTTTAAAACTAAATCTTAAGTTAATCCGAACACTGAAAAATATGTTGCGAAGAATAGAAGAAGGCGCTGTGGATAATTAAAATGATAGGAATTTAACAATTATTCTAATTAATAAACATATACTAAAAATGGTGGGCAGACGTAAGAATGATTTTAAGTATTGACACACAGGTAAGTAAGTAACAGTAAAAATCTGAAATGGAATTAAAAACGTTCGACATAAAATGACTAAAGCATCATGCGAATAATAAAATGAAAAGAATTATTAAATAACATTTAACATCTTACGAGAAACGAATTAAAATGATATTTAAATTGATTGCGAAGTTCTGCTTAGCCGTGTTCCAAAAATTCAAACGAAGTAATATAACCTGTCATACCAGTAAAATATTATGCAATAAATTGTAAACTGATCTTACCATTCAATCTTATTCCAAATTCGATTGCAAACTTGTCTTGACGTGTATAATACTATAACTTTCTAGTTTAGAAGTTCATATATAAGGCAAATAGTTTATGTATATATGTGTGTTGTAAAGACCAATTTGTGTGTCACGTTAAAAATCATATACTGGTTCTGGTCGGTAAGTCTATAGACTTCGTTTGTAAAGGATTTCTCGTTATTTCACTTCTATGATATTTATTACTAAAAAATGTTTTTTATATAGCACACAATTGTGCAAATTCATTTATAATTACAAAGTATCTACTTTTTATAAATAATCTCAAAATAGTAGTGGTAGTGTTATTGGCTTTATTACATTTTATTTGTGTGACCAATCAAAATATACCACACCTGAGATCATTGGAAGATTCATTTTATTTTTTATCATTATAATGTTATTATCAATATTAGTAAGAATATTCGCCTGAAAGTTATTCAAATTTAAATATAAATTTATGTAAATATTGTAAGTAATTGAAAAGAACATTAATTTTCCTTTAGACGCATACGCATTTAGTTAAATATATTTTCATTACGAAGTTATCCAATGAGAATAGAAATTGAACAAAATGCTTGACTTCTAACTCTACGAATATTTCCGTTAGAAATCAGCCTAATATTCTGAGAAATAGCTAGCTGTAATTCTGTCATGCGAAGTCACGTACAGATGAAAAGTGTAGTACGAATCGATAGCAGTGAGTTCAGGGGCGACAGGCAAAGGGAAACGTACGTGTACTGTCAGTAACTGTTACAAAAAATCAACAGACTTGTTTATTAAATACCGGCATGCACTGCGATTTTCTGTAAATAATAAATTAAATAAATATATATTTTCAAAAAAAGTATTATTGGCTGATAAGACATTACACAAATTTGTCTATAATGCAAAGTGTTATCAATTCTGTAAAAGGTACAGCATTGGGAGTTGCAGAATACTTAACCCCTGTGTTAAAGGTATAATTCAAATAGTTTTCATTTGCAACTATTTGTATTTCTCCGCGGTACTATAAATAATTTATTATATATTACGATAAAATTTCAATGATTATATTACATAATTATTCTTAACATAATAAAGCTGAAATTTTGTTATTTTTTAGGAAAGTAAATTTAGAGAAACAGGTGTTTTGACACCAGAAGAATTTGTAGCTGCTGGTGATCATCTTGTACATCATTGTCCTACTTGGCAATGGGCTACAGGTGATGAAGATAGGGCAAAGTCATATTTGCCAAAAGAAAAACAATTCTTGCTTACTCGCAATGTTCCTTGTACACGCAGATGTAAACAGGTATTTTTTATAAATCTACATTGTTATTAATTGATGAATAAATATGAATGTTTTCATTTAAATTTAGATTGAATACAGCAAAGAACAAGAATGTATTATAGAAGCTGATGATCCTGAAGGTGGATGGGTTGACACTCATCACTATGATACGACTCTTGGTGGTATAGATGATAGAATAACAGAAATGACAATAGAAGAAAATCAATTAGTTCAACCATTAGATGAAAATGATTCTCGTGAAGATGATGAAGATGATGATGACGAAGAAGCTGCTGACATGGAAGCATTTGAAATAAGTGGCATGCTTGATGAACAAGACAAGGTGAAAAAAGCATGTTAAATATTTTATTAATATATTATGTAATTATTAACAAATTGATAATATTATTTTCAAAAAATGTTATAGTTCACTGCTGAGACTTCAAAAAAGACTGCAAAAGAAAAAACGGAATTGTTTTCTGAAGGTGAAATTATCCATACACGTACCTATGATTTATACATTACCTATGATAAATATTATCAAACACCTCGATTGTGGCTTTGTGGTTATGATGAGGTTTGTCTAGTAAAAAAATATACAATGTGTCTTACAAAATCAGGCTCAAACTTATACCACGTGTTAATGAAGTCAAGAAAGTCAAGAAAGTTCATATCAAATTATGTCCGAAACTGATTTATTGAAGAGTTAAAAACGTTAGAAGATTTTTATTAATTATCTTGGTAGTTATAATAAATGTTAAAAATTTCTTCCTTCTGCAAGAATGCAGGCTTCTATTCGTCGAAGTAATTATTCTCGAATTTTTCCAAATATTCTAGCTCTTTCAGGAATAATAGTAAATGCATTTTGAATGCATCTCCAAAACCGGTCTTCTGTTTCTATCACATTATCATAAGCAAAATAGTATAATGTAAGAATCTATTAATGTGTAGCTTATGATTCTCCAATTTATTGAAAATGAATACTTTATACGTAAAGTTCGTAGTACATGTTGATTTTCTTCTTTTTTTTAACTTCTCTACAAATTTTTGCGTCTATTCTTACTATATAAAATTTTCTCTAAAATGTTAACTCTTCAGTAAAGTATTTTTGAATATAAATTTATATGAATTTTCTTGACTCCCACTTGACTTTATTAACACGTGCTGTAAGTTTGCTCCTGACTTTTTGAAATATTCTGTATATATGTAGAATAAAATATAGTAATTTATTAAATAAAATTACTACATATAAATCATTTTGTAGAATCGGAAACCACTTACAGTAGAAGAAATGTATGAAGATGTTAGTCAAGACCATGCTAAAAAAACTGTTACGATGGAAATACATCCTCATTTGCCTGGACCACCGATGGCTTCTGTTCATCCATGCAGGTATCAATTACAAATCATTTAATCAATGCTTAACACGCCAACGCGTTGATTTTACATAACAATATTATCTAATAAATTATACCTAAATGAGTTATATTTTTCATTGTAATATTTCTGTAGACATGCTGTCGTAATGAAGAAAATTGTAGAGACAGTAAGTGAAGGTGGCCGGGAGCTTGGTGTCCACATGTATCTTATAATATTTTTGAAATTCGTACAATCTGTTATACCTACGATTGAATATGATTATACCCAAAATTTTATGTTAACAGCATAAGCATACATAACTAGTTAAGTGTATTACAAACATATAAATATTTGCAATATAATAATATAATGCAAACGTATATACGTCAATGTCAATTATGATTATACTCGATTTAATCAATCTACTTGCACATAAGTAATCATAATTGGAATTCTTTATATACGTATCAAACATGTATGTTTATCTTATTCTATGCTATTATTTTTTTAAAAGAAATACTCACAATTGCTTTGTAATATGTAATTATTTTTACGCATTTGAGATATGTTATATCCATTCAATGGATATAATTAATTATGCCAATTTAGGATTTATACTTCATGTTTGTCTTTGTCAGCTGATGAGAAACTATGTAATCTACTTACTATACCATTAGGAAGAAACTTTGGCATTGTAGTTGGATGAGTTAAATAAAATTTGAATAAATTTTTATATGACTTAAAAATTATGCATAATACTATTAAGTAAATATGATTTAGTTTTAACTGTATACATTGTTCTAAAAAAATTACAATTGCAATTAGTGAAAAAAATGTGTTTCAATATTTTATTTTTGTTATACATATCATAGTATAAATTAATAAATTACTGTTTTCTTATAACATTTGAATGTTCAATATTATGATAATATTAGCACCAAAATCTTCATATTTTTATGCAATCTTCAACGCTATGAATACTTAAAATAACTGTTTGACTCCGACGTTGAACTACATTTTTTATATACAAATATAAGAAACTTATGTGTGAGTGAATTATAATTTATCTTATCGTTTTGAATATGCATAAATGAATCTTATATTACCCATAGCAGTAATTTTTATAGTAAATAGTAATATCGTTTCATTTAACTGCATATTAAAATTTTTTTACTTATATTTAAACAATTATGTCACAAATCAATTAAAATTAAATTATACATTCTTGTTGACATTTATTACATATGCTAATCAGAATAAAATGAAAAGTAGATTCAATTTCATTGCTTCTACTTGCATATACATTATTTACTGATTGTATAATAGCTACAGTTTATATATAAGATAAGTAATAAGTTTAAATTATTTATTAAGTATATTTAGTAATTTTTTTATTAAGTAACAGTTAATTCGGTGCTTCAATATTAACTTTATTGCATCGAAATCGTTATCTTTTTTCATTAAGTAATTCGGCAGTTGTCAGAAAGAATAACCAAAGTCGTCAAAAATAAAAGAGATTATTTTGGATAATAACTATTTTCTAAGTAAATATTAAATTTTTTTAAAAGGCACCGAATTAATTGCTACATCTAATATTACATTAACTTCCAATTCATTTATCTACTGATTATAGTTTAGTTAGTATTTTTTTCCAATTTAATTATTTTACTATAAAAATTATTTTTTTTATACAATAGTCAGGTACTCTGAAGCAAGATGTAATGGATCAACATGGTACGAAGTAAGAAGTCGGACTTTTTGTCCATCGTTTGTCATAAATTCGATAGTATGTTGTCCATCTGACATTTCTGCCTGCTCTTCTCCTCCCATTTGATTTATAGTAGCAACAGCTGTTGCATCGGTATCTTCGTCCTAAATAATCAAATTTATATCATAATATTTAAAACAAATAAAATCAGTTTTTGCTTCATGCAATAAGAAAGTAATAGTAAATATAAAAAGTTCAAGTAAACAAACTTACTTCTAATGCTTTGACAATTGCTTCTGCATCCGTTTGTATAGATGATATTGTACTTGGTTTATTTACTTCATGGACTATAGTATTATTCATTGCTGCTATATTACCATTGTGATTAACATGAACACCTAAAGATCCTGGAAATTCTTGAGCCATTACGCCTGAATGAACTCTGATAGTCTGACCATCATTTAATTGACTAACAAATTGTCCTTGCGATAATAATTGTCTTGCATCTTGTATAGAAAGTGGAATTGGATTACCTTCTTCATCTGTAATCTAGAAAAAAACAAATTCAAGTATTATTTTATTGATATTAATATATATTATTTCTTTATACTACTATATTATTTTACTTGTAATTGTAGATCTGGTTCTGATAGTTCCATGGCTACTCGTCCATCTGAAATATTGGCAGTATGATGATTATGTGGATGACCGGTGATTATTTCATTTTCGACACCCAAATGAGGTAAACATTGCCCTTGAGTGCTCACAATTCCTTCTTTTTCACGCATCATGTCAGTATCAACTGTAAATTAAACATCATAATTTGTTACTTTTTCTTTCAAATAATTATATGTATCTTATCTTATATTTATTTTTATCTCGTCCAGTAGTATAAATAATTTATAACGATACCCAAATGTAATGTTCTTGATAGATTAGGATTATTAGGATCTTGATAAGAAACATAAATAACTTGTTGTAGTCCATCTGCAGATGCTTCTTCGGCCGTAATGACTTGAGCCATTTGATCACTTAATGAATTTTCATCTGTTTCTTGGGAATTTGGTAAAATCTGCCATACTTCACCAATTGCGGAACCTTCAGGTATCTCACCTAATGCTAAAACTTTATTTTCTCTATGCACCTATGCAATAAATTGTTTAAAAATATATATCACAGTTTCAAAAATTATATATAATTATTGTTTAAGATTATAAATTACCTTTTTATGTTTCGTTAAATTCGAACAATCAGCGAAACTTTTTCCACAAATATCACAAGAATACGGTTTTTCACCTATAGAATAAATTTAATATAAAGTACAAAAATAGTAGATAGTGTAATCCAAAATATTATGAAGTACCATAAATTAATAATATACATATATTATTTATATAGGTTTGTACCTGTGTGTAGTCGAAGATGTTTTTTTAAAGCCCATTGTTCTGTAAATCCACGATTACAATGCGAACATTGAAAAGGTCTTTCTCCCTTATGCCTACGTACATGACATTTCCATGTGTCTTTATGCAGGAAACATTTGGCACAAAACTCGCACTTCCATGGACGTTCACCAGTATGACGTTTAACGTGTAACTTAAATTGTGATGAAGTTGTAAATTTACGTCCACAATAGTCACAGCAATATGGTTTTTCTCCAGTATGTATGCGCATGTGTTCTTGAAGATTACCATTTTGAGAAAAGCTTTTAAGACAAACTTCACAAGAATATGGTTTATGACCAGTATGCCACCTAAAGAATATTATGTCAAAACAAAACAATAAATAAAATAACGCTACTATGGTAATAAAATAATCATAACAATCAATATAATTACCTGTAATGTAAAGTCAGACTAGTTTTATGAGCAAACTGTTGACTGCATAATTCACAAAAATATTTTTTCTCTCCTGTATGTGTAGATTGATGATTAATTAAATTTGCTTTCGTTTTAAAGCTAGCATTACACGATTTGCATATAAAAGGTCGATCTTCAGAATGTACAAGTTGGTGACGATGTAATAACTGCCTGTGTTTGAAACTCTTCCCACATTTATTACATACAAAACGACGACCATTATTGTGTTCAGCTTCTTTATGATATACAACAGAGCTTGGATGATTTAATACTTTTCCACAAATATCACAAGGATATCCTTTATCTGATTTATTTCCCTTAGGGAAAAAATATTTATATTAATTTTATTTTCTTTAAATATTTCTGGAGATTAACCTATATTTCAATTTACTTTTTTCTAAAATTATATATTTATAAATATATTTTTTTTTTGTATAAAACTTACCTCGTGAGTTAGCAAATGTCCTTTTAAATTAGTTTGATATGCAAAACTTTTATTACAGATGTTACAAAAAAATAGTTTTTCGTTTTCATGAACTATTTTGAGATGTAATTCATATGATTCTTTCGTCTGAAATGATTTTTCGCATTGTCCACATAAAATTTTTATATCTGAATTATTAGCTACATTTTTGTCTAAAATCTCCGTGACTACTTCCACATTTTGATTGTTTGTCAACGTAATTCCTAAATTCTTGATTTCATTTGGCGATGCATTATTTGATATTGTATTTGTATTTTCAATTACTGGTTTTTGATGATTATTATCATGTTCATCGTTAATTTCTGTAATACTGCATCCCGTATGTTGGCTCACTTTTTGATGCAATGAAAAATTATCTTTGTTTGTAAATAACTTCTTACATTCTCTACATTCGTATTTTAAACTTTTATGAAAACTCCTACAATTTGTAAACATTTAATGAGTAAAATAATAAAACTAATCATTTAGTTATAAAAATAAATAACAATACCAACTTGTGTACAATATATCTACTACGTTGCAGAAAACCTCTACCACAAAATTGGCAAGTAAATTTGTTTTTTCGACGTCGCAATTTCGGTCTACCACGACCTCTTCCACGATTTACAATTACTAATTCACCTAAATCCTTTCCTTCTTCAGTTTCTAAATGTCCGATTATCTCTAAAAAAACATTTTCTTAATTAATTATTGTAATTATTATAAGAATTCATAATATTAATAATTTGCGACAATTAACCTTCTTGACCATCTGGAATTGTTACATTTATTCGTTCTTCAGAATCTTCGAAGTGGTCAGCTTCTTCATCCTCTTCTTCATCTATAACACCTTCTTCTTTAAATATTCTTTCTAATTCTTTGCCTTGAACAGCTTCCATAAACCTATTTTTTATTTTTAACTATTGTAATATGTCAAAATTTGGTGCATAATATATGTTAGGTATATATAAATCCTCCTTTACCTTTTAGGAACTTTACGCTTTCTACGACGTCTACCATCACCATCTATTTCATCAAGATCTTCCTCTTGTTTATCTTCCTCTTCTTGACTTACTCCTTCCGCAATGTCCTCTTTTATAATTATCTAGAAAATGAATAGTTTTAACAAAATAGAAATATATCTAAATATATTACTCTTATTACAAACCTTAGAAGATTCCATATCAGTATGAATTTTAGGAGGACGGCCTCTTTTTCGTTTTGGTTTACTTAAACCTTCCATTTGCAAACTCATTTCATGTTCAGTAGTATATAAAGACCCATCGGATAGTACTGAAAGTTTATCATCGTTATTATTTTTATTATAAAAATTTTCAGATTAAAATATATTGTATTACCTTTAATGATTATTTGCTTTTCTAATTGATTATCTTCATTATTTCTTATGTCGTTATCCGAATCTGGTAATCCTGTATTAACTTCCGTGCTTTGTCTTTCAACACGTATACGTTCTCTTTCTGCTTTTCTTTGCAATTCGACTTGATGTTTCCACATTTCTCGTATTTTTCTCTGTCCATCCACCAACAATTCAAAAAATTGCACAGTAGACTCCAGCTGAATATTACAGCCAGGACAAATTGTTCTAGGTAATTTCCCATCATCTTGAATCTAAAAAGATTAAAAGTTATAGAAATGTATATCAAATTATTAAATGTAATCATTTTACTATTTCAAAACACAACATTACACTGTCTATGCATCCATCAATTTAGTAAGTAAGAATCAATGAAATTTTTAATTTGGTTTTATACATTACTAATTTTGATATATTCGTTTCTTCAAAAAACAAAATAATAAAAGAATAAGTTCCAAACAAACAATTTAAGATAACATAATAGAACTGCTTGAGATAACTTACTATGTTTTTCAAATCCTTAATGTTTTCATGGAATATTATGTTATAAATTTATGAGAACGATAATAGCAGTTCATTAAATGAGGAAGAAGTAGATATAATAAAATAAATACGAATTTGTTAAATAGAAGTTTTTTAACCAATAACGAAAAAATACGTGTGAGAGTGTAAATAGTAAAAAAAAAGCAACATGTATTCATTTTTAAGCGTCTCTATTTTTATATCGATAAAGATGAATTTTTTCGGTGGTCACTTAATAATGATAGATTATCAAGGAGGATATTGAATATTTGATCTGTGTAGTAGTCGATAAACTTGTCTAACGAAAACCAGTGGAGCCCCCATATGGATCATTTAGTGAGCAGTAGGAAGTCAAGTTGTAGTCTAATATTCGAGTATATTTAAAAAACCATTCGTACCTTTAATGGTAAATAGCGATTCACCATTGAACTTAAATTGGAATCATCACCCTCGTCCCTATACAACAATTCTCCATTGCCATTATCTTCTGCACATAGCCGACAAATAGTAGAATCATACAGACAGACCCCCGCCATGATAATAGTACAATGAATAATAACAGCATCAGAGAAAATTTAGTGTCCGATTAATAAAAGTGAACAGAAAAGGAGTGATGCAGTGACATTCTCAATGCATACAATCTTTCTTATATAAATATTATTTATTTAACATTAATATATATATCGTTGCTTTAAGATTTATCTTTACTATTTGATCGTGTGTATTAACCATCGATGAGTTATAAAGCGTTTAGTTCACGTTGAGAGGTTAAGTTTAGTTCGATTGGATCAGATTCAGAAGTAGAATCCTGTGCGCAACTTGGATGTGCAGTACGTTCATTTGAAACTTACGAATATTGGCCACGTGATTATATGAATTTATAAACAAAATTATCGATTTCATTAGATTTTTACACATAACACAAAAGATGTAGCAAGATGAAGAGGATTTTATGTTATTACAAAAATATTAATAATACGTAGCTTCTATTAAGTATGTATATAGATAATGAGAGATACGCGTAACAATATTTCTATTAGAATCTTATAACTTCTCTCTACGAGAAAAATAATATTATATTATTTATTTATTTTTCACAATATGATTTCATATATCCTTATATTCTAACATTTATATACCAAAATATATAAGGTACGTATACCTTGTCACTAAGATGCGTTTTCAATAAAATTAAAGACTCTTCGAGGATTGGTCCTTATTTATACCAATCATAATGCTTCATTGATTATTGCTTTTAAAGATCTTAGGATACTTAAAATATTTGAATATTAATTAAAAATTCATAATTTATGCTCGAAATGTTCTTTATGAATAAGTTATTGTCCAAAATTGTTTTGGTTCATATAAAATTATTTTTACAAAAGTTGTGATTAGTATTTACGTTAGGGAATTTCCAAAATAATTTTATTGGGAAACCAATAGAATTAGAGAGATACTAATCTTACAGATTTCCCGCGGCAGTAATAGCACGCTATTGGTTAGGATAATTGCCTTAGTATATAGTCGCATAAATCCGTAAATCACCAACTACTTTTATTAAAAATATGTTCATCGCGCAAGAGCTTTCTGTTATTTCGATCGGAGTGATTCGATTTGTTTCGATTGTTAATCCGAAATATGTGGATAGGAAATTGGAAAGGGTAAACTTAGATGGGGAGGTTTTTCCGACAAATGAAAGGGTAGAATCAGAAGTAAAAATAGGGGAATATTCGGGCAAGTTGTTTTTAGTGATCGTGGGGATTTCCGATGATTGTATTTTAGGGCGGGATTTTCTTTTAAAAACTGGTCGGTTTCGAAGATTAGGGAAGTTGTTTCAAGCCATGTAGGGACAGTGGTGGGGATCACGAAGGGAGCTGCGAGGTGCTGATACCTGATCCTACCGTATTAAAATGGCTATAACTTTGTACAATTTCAAAATGGACTCTTATAAAAGTCTAGTAGAATATATATTTATAGATTATTTAAGTGATAATGGGGGGTACGTTTTATAAGTTGGTAGATTAAATAAATTTCGTATAATTTGTGAAAGTTTAGATTTAATAGCGTTTCCTGTTTTTTATTCGTATACTTTTTTTTTTCAATTGTATGTTGATACATTTGTAGAGAACCTGAGCAATCGAAAATATTCTTATGCGTTCTAGATTGAAGAATAAAGCGATAGTTCTTAGGACTATATCTATTCTTTGCTATGATTCAGATCTATTGAAAATGATGTTCTATTCATATAAGTTTAAAGTTTGAACACGTACTTTGTTCTTTTATTTGCTTTAGTCTATATACACCAAAGTTGTATCTAAAGAATGTATCATTTATGACCTTTTGAATAGGCTCACTTTTTTTAACTGTCCAAAGATTTTTATTACAATTTCAAATAAGATCACCTTCAGAACTCCTTCGAGATGACAAAGCAAAGATAATCTTATTTGCATTATAATGTGTTATATTAATCTGTCTTATTTAAAAACTGTTTACATTAAGATAATGTTCAAGGTGCGATTTTAAGATTGTCTTAAGTCACGATTATGAATCTAGAAGACATTCTATAACTGTGCTTAAACAGTCTTATGATAATCTTATTTAACTACTAATTGAACTATTAACAAATATAAACTTTATAAGAATATAATGAGGAATGAATATATATACGATTTTTAAAAGATTTATGTTGAAATATAATGTTTACATTAAAATAGTAAATATAATTCCTATTGTAATGTCGCTTTGGTAACTATTTAATTAGAATGTTATAGATATATAGATTTTTACTCTCTATCTTACATAGCGTACTAGTAGTAGGAGACATTTATAACGAAATATTAATACATACAAATAAATTCAAATCATTCAAGTGTACCATATATTCTGCCAAAGGCAAATTCCCAATAATGTAAATAATTAAAAGAATGCAGTATAAACTTATAGTAGTACAATGTTACTTATTAAAACCAATCTTTCCAACATCAATATCTGGAAATTGCATATGCAGATGAGTTTCAATTATCTGGAATAATTCTGGTGGTTGTGGTATTCTACCTGTTTCAAGTTTTGACCACACAGGAACATCTGTAATATTTTATTTATTACATATATATATAAATGTATTAATATTATTAATGTAGTATTTTATATGTAATATATACATATGTATACATGTTTTTATAATTTATAATGCATATAAATAATGTATAATGATCGAAAAACAAATTATACATGCACACATACCATTAAAATGTATTTCAAATGCACCTGATGAAATGAGCTGACCTTCTATTGCATTGCAAATAAAAAATATCATTACACAGGCATAAAAGCGATTATCAATGCACCATCGCCATAATGATGGTTCTGGCTGACCCAGTCGTTGAAATATATTAATTCCACTAATGATTAAAAGTATAATCAAAATTTTTGCTGTTCCCTAGATAAAATGACAAATTACAATATGTGTATATATGAAATATATACAATAAAAGATCAAGAAAATAATATATTTACCAAAATTTTGGCTATCAACATATTATATCCAGGAGGATTAAAGTTTTCTCCATCAATTTGTAGGTCTGGATACTTTTGTCGTAGAATACCAACATATTCTTCATAAACTTTTCTGTATCCACACGAATAACTAAAATTATTAAGTAATTTATAATAACTAACTTGTCTCTCAAATGTAGATCTAAATGCATAATATTAAAATAATTTAGGTAATGTTTTCATATGTTTATTACGTTGTTATATTTCGTGTAGTGCATCTTAAATCAATAAACAATGACATGCAGATTATTTTGATATAGAAGTAGATAATCTAATGAAAATAAATATTATATATATTACTCTGATGATAAATTTGATTCAAATGTATGTCCATTGAGGTCATCATTATAAATATAATAATATCAGTCAGACTATTTCTATTAATTATTCAATTTGTCCTGCACTCACCAATAAAAGAATTTTAATGTTGGTCCTGTTTTTGCACCAAGTTTGGTTAATTGGTGATCATTGTTCGCATTAACTTGTATAATTACAGCACATAGAATAACAAACAACAACGAACTTAGCTTTGTTTTACGCATTGTTATTTAGTCCATTTAATATGAGAAAATAATACAAATGTAATAAAAAAAGTCACATGAAAATATCACCACACGCTTCAGATGAACCTTAATCTGCTTATAGCAGTTTATCAGGGGAGCCAAACTCTTATACGAACCTAAAGTTTTTCATTTAAATAACAACGTTTTCAACACTAGATAGCGCTTTTAGATGCGATACCAGCGCACCTACAGCATGTAGATTATTTTAGAAATTCTTCCTTATTTATCATATATATATAAATGTAATCCTCCTATGGTAATAATAGTATCTATGGTTATAATTTAAAAATAAAACATTAAGAATAGAATAATTATTTCAAGCTATTATAGAATTTTATGTTTAATATCTTACGATTATTGAATATTGAAAATCAAACTTTTAATTAAATTCTTGTTTATTTAAGCTTCTCCTTCTTAAAGTTTTTTTACTCTTTTTCTTTATTGAATACAAACTTATAATTATTTGTTTTATGATTAGAAATTCACGCAAGTCGTATACACGTTTATCTTAAGTTAGGTTTAATTAATATGTGGAAAGTAATATATTAAATATCACATAAAAGCATACAAATAAAAAGAAGATTTGTAATTCATTATAAAAATGAGTTCCTTTAAATATTGTCAATTTACTGGAGCCTTTATGATAATCAGAAATATGGGTAAGAGTGAAAAGATTTTAATGTAATAATTTTCTATACTTATTTTTTTACAAGTAATCTTATGTATTTAATATAAATATCATTATTATTACAGCAACTGTAAAAAGGTTTTATCGAAGGACAAACATCTTGTCGAGTGATGGAAAATTTGAAATAACTTTGGATCAAAGGAAACTTAAAACACCTAAAGGGAAAATATTTGAAGTAAATAGTAAAGCTTTAGCTTTAGCAGTGGCTTCAGAATGGGATGCTCAAAAAGATATCATTGAAAAAGAAAATATGCACTTGGTGAGTTTATACCATAGTTATAATATTTAATTAACGTTAATAAAAAAAATTAAAAACGTTTCATATGTTGATTATATTGTTTCTTACTTTTCAGACAGCTTTGTGCAATACCGTATTGGATAATCCAAATAACCAAACAAAATTAGATATAGTAAATTATATTACTAATTGTTTAGAAATAGATACAATTCTATTTCATTCTAGTGTAAGCAATCAGTATCTAAATTAATTATTTTCTATAATATTATCTGAGAGTTGATTAAAAATTTATTATTGTAGGAAATAGATGATCTATATAAATTGCAAGTAGAAAAATGGGATCCTTTAGTGCAATGGTTTTGTGATCATTATAAAGTAAATATTGTTAAAACCCAAAGTATAGATATACCTACAATGCCAATAGAAACCAAAACCGTATTATCAAGACATTTATCGTCATATGAATTTGATGCTATTCATGGTAAAGTATCACATTTATTTTTTAACACGTTGACAGCGTAATTCGAATTACGCTGGAAAGATAAATAGATTAATTATAAGTGCATTTATCACTAATGTAATCTGCTCTACAATCTGAATTTTGACTCAGGTATATAAATGATAAGCTAATGCAAATTTGTGAAATATGTTATAGGTTTTTTATATGCAGTTAATGCATTGAAATCAGTAATTCTTACCTTAGCTGCTATTGAAAGAGTAATTAATGTTGAAGAAGCTGTGGAATTATCTCGTTTAGAAGAGAAATATCAGGTATTATATAAATAATTTTTGAAAATGTAAAATATAATAAGTGCAGTTTAACATTTCTATTATTGCATGTAATTTGTAGATTTCACACTGGGGAAACGTTGAATGGTCTCATGATCTCGGTAAATACGATTTACAATCTCGCGTAGCAGCGGCAGTCCTATTTGTACATTTAAATTCATACTTTGTTACTTCACTACCCAAAGGAAACAAACATCTCAATAGTTAACTATTTCAGTAGAATATTAAATTATTAATTATTTAATTAAAAATATATCAACACACAAGGTTCGTGTAATAATTTAATACAAATATAAAGAATGTAGTAATATGTTAAGCTTTTTATGACATTTTGAAATTATTTATTAATTTGATATATGACAGGCTGATAGATTACTAGAAAAACGTTTTTCCACTGGTAAAGAACAATCCGGGCCTGTCCAATCCTTCGTACATATACAACTAAAAAACAGATCATGTAATTCATGGTAAATGAAAGAAATTATTTTTACTGAAGGTAATAGATACCTATATGTAGAACCATGGTTCAAGCAAACTGCACCATTTTTGCAGGAATGACGAATACATTCGTTACGATGACATTCTCCTACGCCACGTCCAGTAGCTGGACTAGAACTGGTTATTGGGAAGATTGTATCTTTCGTACGTAATTCGATATCAAATATGCATCCAGAAAAACCAGTATGTAAAGGTAAATCGTGTGGTAGCATTTCAAAATTTTTAGATTTGTGACCACCTACAAAACACTTGAGAAATGTCAAACAATATGATCTAGAAAACAAGTAAAATATAAATAAAATACATATTAGACTTTATAAAGAATAAGATGCAAACCAATGTATAGTATAGGAGACACATCAAGCTGAGACATAATACCAGCTGCCTGACCAGTAACATTATATGTATCATCAATAGCAAGCCACGCATCTCTACCTGTTCTTCCAATATGTAATGTATGTGGATTATGACTTTTCATTCCTGGTGCAGTTACAGCTGATATAGAAGTTAACGGTGTTTTTGTGAAGATCCTGCGTACGCCTAGATAAATATCACTACACAAATGAATGATAATTGCACTAATAGGAGCATATGCTCCGAAACTGTTATTAAATGTAAATACTAATTTACCTGAACCAAGATCCCACGTTAACATTATATAACCACGTACATAAGTTATAGAAAGATGATCTGATATTTCCTGGCGTGAGCCACTCTGTCCTAAATAAGCTATAAGAGATATTTGATCTAAAGTATGTGGAATGAGTTTCATTTTAAGTTCCATAGTGTCTTTAATTGAATTTGAAACGCCATAAGCAATATACGATGAGAAGCCTGGTATCAAACTTGAAAAGGACGGACGAATTACAATAGTATCTGAAAAATATATATTTAATAAGAAATAGAATTATAAATTAAAACTAAATTATAATTTTGAGGTATATTTCATATCACCTTCTTCACAAAAAAGTCCATGAGTTCCAAGAGGACAAATGCAAATAAAACCAGTTCCCGGTGAACTTATACAGGTTGCCCCTAGTGAGCAAGGATTCTCGTCGCATATTGAACGTTCGCATAATGTCCCTGTATAACTATTGGATTATATATGTGAATTTAGTATAAAATATGAACAAATTTCATTTGATGTTTAGACATAAAAATTATGAAAACTTACAAACTTAAACTATGCTTACCCTGCAACGCAATGACAACGAATAGCACCATTATTTTCTTCACATGCTCCGAAGTTTTGACATGGATTTGATAAGCAGAAAAATGATGTACATTCTTCAATTTGAAATGTCTCTGTAGAATCATGAATAAAATTTCTTTGGAGGCCATTTACCTTTAATTATAATAAAATCTTTAATTTATTAATATATATATATATATATATAGAGAGAGAGAGAGAGAGAACACACACAAATATTTAGCAATGAAAGTGTTTAAAAAAAGTGCATTTGTCGTTTTATATGAATAATAAATATAATTGTATATTTATTTGTAGTACCATCAATGAGTTCATGCAACCAATAAATCCCATAGCTACACGAGGAAAGTAATGGGAAAAGGCCAACGGTATGCCACCTAAATTCAAAGTAGCACGATGTGGAAAATGTTCTCGGAATGATAACATTTGTTCACCACTTACGGCTGTAGTACCATTTACTAATAACTTAGCAGAACATTTATCACTTTTATTCATAATATAGTATTCAAATCTGAAAGAAAATACCGACATTTAACGTTTACGTTTTTATTTGTCTATATAAGTGTAAAAATTCTACCTCATATCGATTTCCGCTTCAAATCCATTATTAATGGCGGAATCAATCTCGCCAAGTAACATTGTTTCCAAACCACACGAGAATTGAAATTTCAATATACTACTTTCTAAATATATTAAAGCATAACGTTCATCGTCAAAATATACATGAAGTATTATACCATTCTTGAATCGTGTTCTAAGTTTAACATAAATTCGAAGACTCATAGTATCATTATTAACGTTAATATTAATACTCTGCCTTGCATAAGACTTTCCATTAAACGCTGCGCTTTTAATACGTTTGCATTCTTCCTCCCGTTCTGTACAATTGCACTATAAGTGCATACAATTTTTAAGTATGAAATGAACCAATTCGTCTTATAACATTCAATACTTACTTCTGATACGTTGCGCGCAGATGGTATAGTAGTTCCAGTTGTACAGGAATTTTCATTGCATTCACTACTAGTTGACGATTGTTCTGTCGCAATGGGAACTTGATCGTATTTTGTATGTAATGTACTATTTTCAAGATCAAGAGTAACTGTAGTTTCAGTTGCATTTACAATGGTACTTATAGTAGTGCTGTGTTGCAGAAATTGAGTTGTTGAACTTCTAGGAGTATTAACGGACGTTGACGTTGACGTTAACGTGGATGATAATTCTCCTCCTGCAATCGAGGAAGTAATCGGCGGTTCTATGGATTCCGTTGTAAAAATATTTTGTATTAAAGTTGTATTTTCCGAAAAATAATCACTATCTAAAACAGATGCAGTTGTAGCATCAGTAAACACGCGACTAGATCTGGTTGTTGTATCGTTTGTAATATTCTTAGAATCAGTCACTTCTACCGTTGGATGATATCTGCAGAAAATAATTGTATTTACACAAATACGTATTAGCGTTAATAATTCGAGATATATCGAAAATATTTCCTTAGCCTTACCCAATAGTACTTGCTGTATATGGTAGCGTACTACTTATTTCTTTACTTGTTTGTTGATGAGCCGATGCTGACACCGATAAAAATGATTCCGTAATATTATCTTCATTAACGTCTGATGTTCTTGTACTATCCGTAACGTTATGATAATTAATCGGTTCTGTTCTCGCTAGAGAAATCTCCGATGTAGAAGAAACTGTTTCTTCTTCGGTAATCCTTGTTTCTGATACAATATGAGTTTCTGAAGTATCTTTTCTAGTTGACGTATGTAAAAAAATTAATGATGTCTCCGTAAAAAACGACGCATTTTCTGTACTGGTCGTAATTACGTTTCGATCTGTTTGGGTAGGCAAGGTCGTTTCTATCGAGGGATACCATTTTGTATAATGATCGATAGTTTTTGAAACTGTCGTTGATAACGTGATCGGATGAGGATGTAGACTTGAGCTGGTAGGAGTGAATACAATGGACGTAGATGTAGGTTCCGATGAAGATACATCAGTTGACTTAATACTACTAACATTTACTTCTATCGAGTCTTTTGTTATAAACGACGTTGATGTTGATGTAGATGAGATAATGTACTCTTCGCAAATAATTCCGCTGTAATCGGGAGGACAAGCACAGGTATAACTATTGATTCCATCGATACAAGTACCACCATTTTCGCAATTAGCTGATTTTGATTCACAATCATCATATCTAAGTTCGCACAGTGCTCCATGATAATCAGGTACACAGTAACAAACTGATTTATTGTCTTCGAGTAAACACACTGCGCCATTTTGACAAAGATTTTGATCACACGGTAAAATAACTTTGTCGCAATCTTTGCCGGTAAAACCTACGTAAAATATATAATACTTTAACGTATAAATCTTTGGAAAAGAAATTTATTATAATTTCTAAAAAAGAATTACCGAACAAACAAGCACACGTATAAGTAGCCGGAACATTTATACAAAGTCCACCATTTTTGCACGGTGAAGTAACACATTCATCGATATCTTCGTCGCATAATTGACCAGTCCATCCTATAGAAAAAAATAAAGTAAAGAAAACATTGTTAATATACGCATACGTTGTATATACCGTGAACACTCACCTGCAGGGCATCGGCAAAAGAAAGAAAATCCTGGTCCTTCGACACACTCCCCGAAATTTTTACAAATCGTATCGTTACAAACCGAAGCATCAATTTCACAATAATCACCTAATAATAAAGAATTTTAATTTGCCGTTTCATTGGTTTTAATAAAAATTAGTTTGTTTGTGTCAAATCTTTTACCTGAATATCCATCAGGACATTGACATATAAATCCATCATAATCGAGACAGGTACCATTGTTAAGACAAGGTTGATTCGCGCATTCACTATACTTTTGCTCGCAATTTATTCCTATAAATATTGTATATGAATATTTTGTAATAAATATATCTAATTAAATGAAGAGTATTCGTGTTAAAATATATACCTATAAAACCTTCGGAACAAGTACAATTGTAAGCTGCTACGGCATCTGTACATATTCCACCATTGAGACAAGGATTTGACCAACAATCATCCCAATTAATTTCACAATTAATTCCGGTATATCCATCGATACAATAACACGAATAAGAGCTACTGATTACAAAATAAAAACAAAGATAATTGATATAATAAAAGGTGAGATGATGTGTTATCTTAATTAAAAATTCTTGTAATTTCTTATTCCCTTCTTATTAGATTTGTTTGATATTATAATATATGCGATTTTTAATAGATGATTTCATTCAAACATTTATAAAAATGTTGTAATTTATTAAAACAGAAAGTACCTATTGTCGTTATCCAAACAAATTCCGTACATACAAGGATCAATGCTGCAATTTGACTGTATCAACGACTCGCCGATTACCGATGCTGTCATACAAGTTGTTAGAATAAATACGATCCCATAAAAATAATTAGATACTTTCGTAACATATATCCACCTGTAAAACAATGTAAAATTAATTCGATCGATGACCTTTATTTATATGCATACTTATTCTTTTGTTTTTTTTTTTCCAATTACCTTCCCATATCTATCAAGTGAATTGATGAAAGGAAGAATTCTTCAATAATGAGTTGTTTATGATGCTCTTGGCACAAATGTAAATTCTATACTAAATGTATATTTAGACATTGATACATCCGATTCACTTGGTGCCGTTGACCGGCTACCTACGGTAGTCTTAGCAACAGTGAAACTACACAAGGTGTTCGACTTATCGCTTACGCCTGCGTAAGGATTGTCATGTCAATATATAATCATTTTTTATCGGGCAATTACCAATTTATAATTAATTATAATTAACGAACTATGAAATTTTATCATTGTCTTCTTTCTTCCTTTCATTCATACAAAGAATCAATTTATTTAATCCAGGACTATCGTTCATTTGTATATTTCTTCTCATTTTTATCAAAATTGAACAATTATGTGCGTATTCTAAGTATTATATATATATATATATATACTTTATAGATTTTTAATATAATTAAACGACTAAAATAAAACGAAACTGGATCTAATATTTTAATTAAAATTGCTTTAATTGTTCTCGTATTAATATGTATTTAGATTTTTTTAATAAACTTTCTCGCGTGTGACTTTATAATGAGAACCATTATATCGCACTAATTTTTAATATTATTTTTTAACATAAATTTTTATTCTTATTGCATCCTTTAAAAGAGATGAAGTAGTCAAGTATAAATACGATATATGCGAGATATACAAATAGATATATTATATAAGTACGCAATGTTGTTGAATGTATAGTGCACAAGTATATGCACAGATAAGAGACACTTATACCTTTAAGTAGGAATTGCAACTCGAACTGTTGTTCTATTTCCTTCACAATCTCTTTCTCTCTAAAGTTAGTATCATGAGTGTAATGGAACCGAAGAAAACAGAGCTAGTTTTGAAAAATCATTTAAAAAGACATGAATTATTGTCCGATGGATCACAGGCCTGGACTGTTGGTTATTCATCTTTCGGTGGCCGTGGATTGTTCGCAAATCGTGATATCGAAGCAGGAGAATTAATATTTGTAGACTATGCTCTTTTAATATCACCACGAAATAGCGAAAAATATTTACCATTATGCGTATCTTGTTACAAAGACAAATGTCCTCTTTTTTCATGCGATCGTGGATGCGGTCTTCCTATATGCTCTCAAATATGCGAAGATTCAAAGAAACACGTGGACTACGAATGTAAATATTTGAGAAAATTAGAACCAACTTGTGGTTCAAATTGGTCTATAGATTTACTGCGTGGACTTTTGGCAGTAAGAGCAATTACGCTTGATGATGAAAAACGCGATGTCTTGGCTGTATTCCAATGTCATCAAAACTTGAAGGGTGATTGTGAGGTATGCGCATAAATATATTATATGTATCCGGAAAGACAATTCTTCAATCATTTAATTTACAATCGAATTAAAATTATTCTCACTCTATAATTTTCATTTATTTTTATAATTTAGTAAATGCAAAATAAAAAAAAATAAAGTAGTGAAATTTACTGTAGAAAGAAATATCTTCTTTTCTAGTATACGTTCGGTAATTGTTGAAATTCCCGTTTTCTAAAAAAAATGTAAAAAGAAATTATTTTTCAAAGGTCACATTACTTCGGAGCAACGTTAAAAATGCTCCAGAAGCCAAAGAAATTGATTTCATGATGATGGTCAGTGGAATTTTTAATACAAATTCATTCGAAACTTTTGTTGTGCAAGATAAAGATCATTATACGAGTTTGCGTGGGCTTTATCCTTTGGGGGCATTACTAAATCATGCTTGTGTACCTAACACAAGGCACCATTACGATTCGCAGCAACGGCTTTATGTCATAGCTGTCCGCCCCATTTCCGCAGGGGAAGAAATTACAATGACTTATATTGATCTTTTTTGGGATACCATTTTAAGAAGACAAGTTCTAAGCGTTACTAAGAATTTTTGTTGCAGATGTAAAAGATGCAGCGATCCTACGGTAAATATATTATTGTGTGGATTATCGTTCGTAAAATAAATATAAATATATTAAAAATATTTAAATATTATCTTTATATACCTTCAGGAATGTGGATCATTATTTGGTGCATTATATTGTGCAGCTGACTATTGTTCTGGTATTTTATTACCTCGTGATCCTCTAAATAATGAATCTCTTTGGACGTGTAATAAATGCCAAATTAGTATCAAATTAAGACAAGTTAGTTTATTTTTTTAATTAATGTAACAGACAAATTTAAATTATATAATAATTACTTTTTTATGATTTAGAAATAGTACGTGATCGTCCTTATTTACTTACGTTATTTCAACCGTTTCTTTTATATCTATTTTAGATTAATTCGATACGTTCTGGTTTATCATCGATATTACATGAAAATATATCTAAACCTCCCCGAAAATTATTAAAATTCTTACAGAGAGAACTTTCGATCTTAGTTCCACCATCTAATTATCTGATAGCAGAAATAAAGTATACTATTATTTCTTATTTTGGTAAAATTGAAGATCTTTTATGGGCAGGTATAGTGGTACCTTAAGTATAATATTATATATATATATATATATATATGTTTTTTGAATAATCAAGCTATATAATTTAATATAACTTAGATATTTTTTTTCTTCAATATGAAAAATTTTTAAATATTTGTATTCATTTAGATTTATCGGATGATGAATTAGCAATTAAAGCTTCCTTCTGTACAGACTTGTTATCAATTTTAAATATCTTAGGCTCTGGACAATGTAGAAGAAGAGGTAATAAAAAAAAGCATAACATTAAATAATATTTTTCAAAATTAAACAAAAGAGACAAATTTACATAATTTTTTCAAAAATTTGAGGCTTACTTCTCTATGAATTGTACTGTACCATCAAAGAACAACTGCGGCGGCTTCAAGGAAAAAGCAATTTTAAAGAAGAAAGCTTGATACTTTTTAAAAAGGTATGACAATTCAGCATATTAAAATTTGTTCGTTTTATTTGCATTTGCATAAAGTTCGCTAATTAAAATTCTTTTTATTAGATGAACATCAAAGATAATGACTCACTGTTAAATGAAATAATTGATATTTTTCAAAATGACGCTGTAGCATCAACTTTTTTAAATGGCAATTTGTGATATTGGTATATTGAAATATGCATTGCTTCAAACAATTAGAAACTTGAAACGATTCACAATTCTTTTAGTAGGACAATTCTAGCAGATTATGCTCTGACTGAAACATAGAAAAGACATTATTTGTTATCTTATTATATATATTGTTAAATTAAATAAGAAAATATATTACTTCAATATTGTTTAATATGCGATACATGAATAATCTTATTATTTTATGGAATTAAACAAATAGTAAAAGTATTTTCCATATTCATGGAACGATATATACATATGTGATATTAATATTTTCCTTTGTGCTACCAATCCAATTTTTTACATATAACTATATGTTACAGCAGGCTATGGAGCAAATAGTGATTTTCGAAATTATAATTCTAGTAATAGTTAGACGATTTTTCTTTCTATTAATATGCTTTTATCAGCCTATTTGAAAGAAGTACATTGCCATTTTTTTGTTTCATAAAACTCATTTTCTGTCTAGTTTTCTATATTATCTATTTGTTTAATGAATTCGTTCATTTCAAGCTTATTGCTTAAGGCTTATTGTACAATGCTTAGTAATACTTAGCCAACCGAGCGTGCCACGCTTGATCGTACGCTGTAATCCGTGTATTTTTCGCAAATAATGCAAACTAGTATCCGTTACTTGAAAGCTAAAGAACATATAAAAATGATTTTAATGGATAGTAACAATATTGTCTTGCATGTAGTTTATACAAAAAATGCAATTTAAAGTATATAATAATTATTTGTTATAAATAACAATTATATTATTATTATTTATTTTGATATTTATATACCATTAAATGTAATGGAAAATGCTGATAAGGAAAAAATGAAAGATCTCTCAGGTCGACCGGTCAGTGACTTGCTTTAAAACGAGAAGATTTCCCCGTTCATTTGACTAAGTATTAATATTAAGTCCAAGTAATAAACAACAGTCGTACATTTATATATTTGCACGTTTCACATGAAAAATATAAGTAGTACAATTTTACAATAAAAATTATGCACAGCAAACAGTAGAATGTTTTAAATTGCTTGCTGCAACAAACACTTTGCTGTTTCGTACAATGTTGTACATGGTTTTAGAGCATCTATATCATATTCTAAATCATCATTATTGGCATTTTTTAATCTGCAAAAGAAACCATATTAACATCATAAAAAAATACCATAGTAAAGTATTTTATAATTCATAAATATTCTTACCTATATACTAGATCATCCATAGACGCTAGTAAATTGTTACGCAAGAATTCGTTTCTTGTTAATGCTGTATGAACTAATGCAACCTTATCCAAGAATAAATCAGTATGATCTATTTACACAATACGAAAATAGTATAAGTAATCAATGTACAAGAATACATTATTCATATCGGTTTAAAGTTCTTTATATAACTTACCTTCCTTCCCATATTTTTGCGATAGTGTATTAATAGTATCTTCGCCTGCATATTTAAAAGATATACCAATTCTGTGAAAAATTGCTTTACATTGCCAACGATTTTTGGCATTTTGTTGCCCAGAAGACAGAGGTCGACGTGGTTGCATTTCTTTTACAAAGCTTTCCCAATCAACGCCTAAAGCATCGCCTAAACCTTTACCACTTGTTTTAATATCCTCTTCCAATTCACCATCAGATATTTCTTCAAAGACCATAGATTCCATATTTTCATCAACCATATTTCTATATAATTAATTTGTAAAATTAATAATAATTCATTAAATTATAAGCTCAAATAAGATTTTCGGGAACTTGTTTTATTACCGAAATGTCATAGTAACAGAACTATCTTTTCCTTTCACATTGAACACGGTATCTTCTATAGATTCTTTAGGTGAAGGTTGAGCTGTTTCTTGAATGACAGGTTGTTGTTCTTTCTGTGTAATTTCAGGTGTTTTCTTAAGTAATCGTAATTTGTTTGATTCAGCATCCTGAAAACATGTTTCCCCGAAAATAATACATAAATTTATTATACTTTAGATGTTCTTATTTATATAAATTAAAGTAAACTATATTTTACCGTAACTTCTTCCTCCATATTGAGAATATCATCAGGATCATCACTGATATCACTAAGATCACTTTCTGTGTGTAGAGTTTGTAAAGATTCTTCAATACAAGATCGTTTCGGTTCAGGTATATGGGTTTCCTTCACCTCAGATTTTTCCCTTGGTATATTTTTTTTCTGATATATTTCTACCGATTTCTCCCGATTTGTATGTAACCTACCTTCAGCAAGTTCCATTAATTTTTTATTAATTGGTTCTTCTTTCATACTACCATAAAGAGCTGCTTGTTTAGAAGCATGAACTGGACATTCTTCCCTGACTTCTTGATTCGCATATGGACGTCTTTTACTGTGTAATATAATTGAAGATATAAAAAATATAAAATATTATATAATTATTAATAATTCTCTCTTTAAATAGACATATATATATAAAATATTATAATACTTGTGCGATGTTGATTCTCCTAATTCAACTTCTTTAGATCGTTCATTTCTGTAGTGACCCCGAATATGTTGTATGGGTTGATTATCCCATTTTCGATTTTCATTAACTTTCCAATCAGATAAAGAATTTTCATATCTTGCAGCCCACTCATCGTCATGAGCCTCCGAACGTGGAAGGCTATCCCTACTACCCCAGAGTGCTCTTGCTCGCCATTCTCTCTCCTCCCAATCAACAGCTGTATAAGATCTATCTCGACCATGTTCAACTTCTCGATGATGTGCTTCCCAATCCTCATTGGGAACAGCCTCATCTCTGATACAAAATATATACAAAGATTAGTACTTCTTCTATTGGGTTGGAGAAAAAGTTTCTTTGTATTTTAATGCAAAAATATATATATTCCAAACGTTGCTCCCTCTGACTATCACTTGTTTCGATCAATATCACAAAACCTGGCTGACTAGCACTTCTGGTGTTATAAAGAAGTACAGAATTGCATCGATTCGTGGATCGCTTCAAAAGATGAACAGTTTTTTCAACGTGGAATTCGTACGCTGTTCAAAAGATAGGGGAAAGAATGACCAGCGATGGACAATACTTTGAATCATAAATGTATAACCAGTTCTTTACAATAAAGCCTCGAATTTCGGAAAAAAAAAAACAGCGGAAACAAAGTTGTACACCTAATGGCACACAGTTTCGTGTCAAAAAATCAAAAACTAATTTGTAGTTGGAGGATTAAACGATAAGTCACTGAAAATCACTGTGATACGGAACGTGTTAATTCTATCATATAATAGAATAAAATAAATGAAAAATACCTTAGTCCGCTATTACCGGGACGTAATTTATCTCCGCCATAAATTGGATGTCTATGATGATGATGATGATGACGATGATCATCGAACGAAGATCTATCGCTAGTTTGTACAACATATCTAGAATCTCTAGATCTTTCTTCGCGAACTCCCCGTCTTTCGTCAAACGGACTGTCGTATCTTCTACCATCAATTAATTTTCTTCTGTCATCTTCATGTGGATGATGATCTCGATAATCTAAATGTGGATTAGGTTCTTCCTGATCCTCCCAATGATCTGCTCCAAGTCTTCCATAATTTCTGTTAAAACTTCTTTCCATTTCAATAGCTCGGCGTGGACTAGCATCTCTCCTTTCTACTACACGATCAATTTTAGTTGGGGTGACTCTAGACTCCTTCCTATCATGTTCAGATCCATGTCCACGTTCATACCTTGTACTAAATCTTCGATGCCTATCTCTTTCGTAATGCGTAGAGTCCACTCTATCGATCAAATGATCACGTGAAGCAGATAAAGCAGGTGCTATTGCTACTGCTGAGGAAGATGAAGTTGTAGATGACGCAACTGGTGGTAATAATGATGCAGACGATGCTGTTGCAGGAGGATGTACAGTTTTTTCAAGAAGAGGCGCTTTGTCTAACGACCGTTCTCTGGGGAAGCGATCAACTCGATCTCGTGGAGAATTGGTTGCTTTACGATTTAATGTATCTTTATCAGCGCCATTTCTATCATACCTTGCGTCAAAACGCTGAGATGAAGTTCTATCACGTTCATTAAGTGCCTTCGTTTCAGATCGTTCTCGTTCCCTGTCGCTTCTACGGTCACGTGTACCAGTTTTCTCATATGTACTTTCTTTTCCTGTAATCCGTTCTTTATCTCGACCGTATCGTGAATTTTTGTCCGCTGTTAAACTTATTGATGCAGACGGAACCAAGGATGAAACATCTCTATCTCTTGCTTTGATAGATTCCTTATCTCTATCTCGATCTCTATCTCGATCTCGATCCCTCTCACGATCCCTCTCACGTTCACGTTCACGTTCGCGATCTCTTTCACGATCTCGATCACGTTCTCTTTCACGTTCTCTTTCACGTTCACGATCTCTGTCCCTTTGTCTCTCTCGACAACGTTCCTGCGTATCATCCTTTTCTTTATCACGTTGTGGATCGTTACGTTGTGGATCACGTTGATCACGATTAAATCTTGTATGATTTCGTTCATCCCTTGCATGATCCTTATCACGACATTCCCTACTTTTTTGTCGCGCTTTGTCATTTAAATATGATTTTTCATCAAAATCTTTAATAACATTTTTACGATGTGCCTCATCTTGACTAGAAGATTGCCTTGGTTTTCCTTGTTCAGCTTTTCTAATATCTTCTCTATCCTTATTTTTATCATTCTTATGATTCTCCCGATCCTTCTTCTCCACGTCTCTTGATCTGCTTGAAGATGAAAGTCTTTCTTGATTTCTTAATGGAGTTACTTCCCGTTTTGATCTAGTTGCTTTTTCAGGTGTACGGCTACGTCGTGATTTTGTGGATACAGTTTCCTTATTATACTGATGCTTCGATCTGTCCGCTATAGACGGAGTTCTTGATCTCACATCTTTTTCCTTACATTTTGCTTTCAATCTATCATCAGTTTTCATTTTTTCATCGACTGCCCGATTTTTCTCTTTGTCTTGTTCTTTCAATTTTTCAAAGGTTTTGTTTTTCACATTTTCTTTAGATGATACGTCATCTGTATCTCTTAACTTTTTATAATGTCTATCATCTTTCTCTGATTCTCTACCTTTTATTGTTTTAGGCGAATCACTTCTATTTCTTTCTCTTGCTTTATTAGAAGGTAAATGATGAGCTACTGACACTGATGATCCCAATAACATAGGAGGTGTTGATGCAACTGCTGATGTAGATACCTGTACCGTGGGAGATCTAACCCGACTACCAGTCGAATGTTTTCTTGAAGTGGAAGAAGTTGATGCACACTTCTTATTTGTTCTTACAGAAATATCTTTTTTGACGGAACCTGCATCAATTTTACGTTTTTTCTTGGCAACAGGTTTTTCATTTTTTGTTCCAAGCCTTTTTATCTTCAGCCTACATTAATTTAGAAACATTAATAACATAGAAATTATTGATATACATATATATAATGGATTGTCTGGAAAGTTCGTATGGAACACGAATGTTCTGGACAACCCAATACATATATATTTTTCTACTTAAAATTATCTGACAAAATCTAAACAATTAAAGACATACTTTCTCCTCCTTTCTTTTTCTTCATCATAGTCTGTAGAAGCACTATGGTGTCGCTTTAATTTCATTTTTTTAACTTTTTTCCGCGAATCTGATGTTGAACTCGAGGAAGAATCTTCGCTGCTGGAACTGCTGCTACTGCTAGATGTGCTGGAGGTATGGGAACTAGAGGATGAACTCATTGCTTTTTTTTTCTGTCTAACTCTTTCTTTGCCATGAACTTCTTTATCTTTCTTCATTTGTATTTCTAATTCTCGTTGCAGGAGCTGCCTACGTCTTTCTAACACTTTCTCGTCTTCGTATTCTAGATCTGTTTGATTCCACTCTTCTAAATTCAAATCAGGACTATGCGATGGTTTCTTAACAATTTTAGAAGTTAGTCGTTTAAATGGGTCCTCAACAAGCTAAAAAAATAACAACAATGATAGACAATAGGATAAAATAAAATCTAGGCGATAATGCAATTTCATCCATGTACTTACCCCTGTCGTATTTGAAATTGCATTATCCTTCTTCGCACGCTTGGATGGACTTATCAGTGTGTGAGTGTTTGCATACCTATTCATGAAGTGAAAGAAAAAGAAATTATATTTGTTCTATGTCGTGAAGTTGATTTTCCATTTGAAGTTACAAATTTTTTTTTTTTTTAAACGATGCAGAAGAGATAGAAGCTGCAAGAGATATCTAATAACAATGTGCAGCACCTTGATTATTGCACACCGGTATAGATTTTTATTTCTTCCTTCATAGAGAATACATGTAAACGTGTACTTGCTTGCAATTTTTCCCGTATGAACAGCTGCCATTCAATGCCCAATTCCTGCAGTAATCTGATGTATTTTGACCTATTGCTGTGACTGCTGGTTTGGTCCCCAACCTTTCGAACACACTGGGTCGACGAGAGTCAGTATTACATTTCGTAGGGTCAACTGTTATCTTCCTTATGTTTGATTTTGACATATTATCACCATAAAACAATTATGTTTTCACAATGGAAGCACATAACTGCAATATGCAAATGTCCATTTGCTATGGAATCGCCGTGAATAGACACCCTACATGCAAAGAACAAGCACAATTGTCAGATTATCTGCACTAACTTCTAAATCATTCGTAATTGTTAAAAATAAGGAAACAGTTTAAAAAAAGAAAAAAGAAAAAAGAAAAAAAGAAAATTAAACAGCGTAACCAAGTTCTTTATCGAAATTATAATGCATACAAATTGTCTAAAATATTTTATTTTCAAGACAAATCGGACAACAATAGATTAACAGCTCGGTACATCCAAAATTCAGTTAAGAATACGTAAAAAATTTCACTACTCATGACTACCACCTTTTGAATTTCAATTGCAACAATGAATTGGAAAAGTTTTATTAGTTATATATATACGTGTAATAAACATTAAAAGTAATTTAATATTACTATAATAAACTAATATATAGTAATATCTCGTTAATTAACATTAATTCATGCATGCCTTATTTTTATTGTCGCATATTTAATATTATTTTAAATTAATAATTGTTAAACCATTTGATATATAGCCAAATTTTTTTTATAAATAATTTATAATATTTTATAATCGTGTGAGAGATGAAAATGTATAGATAATTTAATAATAATTTTTACTATATATATATTATTAATAGTGTATTTTTCAGTATATCCTATTGGACATCCAATAGCTGATGTTAACAATGATTTATTTTTCAGAGATTCTAATAGTTTTAAAAACAATGTTTTAATTACTTGTTTAAATATCTCACTTGTTTAATTGTTGTAATCTTTTTGTATTTGGTTTCTTGTGTAATATAAACTATGTTTGCAGTTCTACGCAATCTAGTAAATTATTTTCAGCTTTCTGTTTCAATCTTATAAAGCTGCGAAGTTTATGGTGAACGATCATATAATTTATAATTAAACTAACGTTTTTATCGTAATTTAAAAAATAAAATAAAAAGCATAACATTGCATTCAGAAATAAAATTGAGGATGGCTCACAATGGTAAGAGTTAATTTTAAAACAAATAACTAATTGTCAATTTGATCACTAATAAATTTTAGGTTATATTGTAAAGTATATTTTGTAGAAGAAGACAGCATTGAAATGGATCAACAAAATGATGATGATGCAGAGACTGAAGACACAGACAAGATTCTCATTATAGATCCTGATAGTGAAGTGTGTATTTAAATAAATATTAAAAAAAAAAAACAATATATATATATATATATATATAATAATATATATGTCTTGATTATTTCAGGAATTAGACTTCAATCATTCAAGACTTACAAAATTAGAAAATTTGGAACCATTAACCAAAGTACGAAAATTATGCTTTACTTGGAATTTAATTAAGAAAATAGAAAATCTCGATACTCTCTCTACTTTGATTGAATTACAACTTAGAGATAATCAAATTACTATAATAGAAAATCTCGATGCCCTTGTGAATCTTGAGTAAGTTGATTTAATATATCATATTTCTATTAGGAATTTTGCCTTTTTTTTTTCTTTTTTTTAAGTTGACATTTTAATGTATTATTATTACATTTTTCAGGATTTTAGATCTTTCTTTTAATCGTATCAAAAAAATTGAAGGATTAAATAATTTATTAAATTTACGTAGTTTATATTTATCGTCCAATAAAATTGTATATATTGAAAATCTTTTACATTTAAAAAATCTTGAGACCTTGGAATTAGGTGACAATAAAATACGAGAAATAGTTCATTTAGACGATTTGACAAATTTAACGAATTTGTATCTCGGGAAAAATAAAATTACTAAAATACAAAATCTAGAAAGCTTGCAAAATCTCCAATTGCTTAGTTTACAAAGTAATCGTATAACAAAAATTGAAAATTTAGAAGAATTAACAAAATTGGATGAATTGTATTTATCTGAAAATGGAATTACATGTATAGAAGGTTTAGAAAATTGTTCAAAGTTGACAACTTTGGACTTGGGTAATAATAAAATTAAAAAAATTGAAAATATTCAACATCTTCAAGATTTGGAAGATTTCTGGGTAAGAATCAATAATATAGATGATATCTAATATATATTCGTTTAGACGATCAATTTGTTTCTTATTTCAATTTTAATTTACAGATGAATAATAATGAGATTGAAGACTGGATAACCGTGGAGAGCTTAGTAGTTAACAAAAGTGTAAAAACTGTTTATTTGGAGAAAAATCCTGTTTCAAAAGATCCAAATTACAGACGAAAAATCAAATTATTATTACCTTGGCTCGTACAATTAGATGCAACACTTTGTAGATAAAAAGTGTAAATGTCAAGCGTTATAAAAGAAAAATAACCAAAAAGGATAAATGGCATTAATGTCAAAAATTATCTGTTTACAATCTTGCACTTCTTGTTTTAATATTTTGATAATTAATCACCAATAAAAAAAAATATAATAAATGTGATATTATTAAATAATATAGTAATATTCATATCAGTAAATTAAGCTGTATATCAAATCTTGCTACCAGTAATTATTTTTTTTAATTAATATATACCGTAAGCTTCCATATATTTTTATGAGTAGTCTCATTAAATGATTTCATAAATATATCTAATGAGTAAAGATATGTAAACACTTGAATGCAGTTTTTTATTTGATGTCTAAAATAAATTCTTTTATTGTTGTTTTGTTAGGTATACGCAACATTGAAATGTAATCAGTAATGATTGTATTATTTTTATGAAGTATAATGATACTAAGAATAAATTATTGCTGTTTATTCATTTTGATAAAATATTTATTTTTTGTTATAATACCTATTAATCTTCCTCAAATTGAATTTATAAGATTTAAATGATATTAAACTTGTGCAATGTGTTAAAAGTGTAAATATGAAGTATGTATTGATTTTTCAAAACTACAACTCACATCCATGTTAAGCATAATGTGTAATTTTCACTAGAATAATATAAATGTTATATCTATGATTATACTATTTAATATAAGATTACTGTTAAATGATTACCTTTTTGAATGGTTAAATATGAAGTACTTTATAAAATTCGTAAATACGGAACATTTTAAGTGATGTAATTCTAACCACGTATTTCGATTATTACACTAAAGAGCATCATCGCAATTTAAAATAACAATTAATTTTAATATGTATTAAATGTACAAAAATATTCCATCAAATAGATGAAGTTAAACAAGTTAAGTTGAAGTTAAACTTATATCGAAAACATTTACTAATGAAAATTTAATGAAAAATTCAATATATGCTTGAACATATAATAACGATAAAAGTTGCACATCTTTATAGACTAATTATTTATATATTATATTTTTGTAAATGTATAGATTATTTTTTATTTCAAAAATCTGTAAATAATATTTTTACTGGTATTAATCCAATTTAGTAATGTTTGTACTTATGTAGCGAAAGTTAAATCAATGATAAAGCTCAAATGCTATTGGATAAAATTATTTATTAAGAAACGTTGATTGGTCTATTTACTTTCGGAAAGAAGATAGAGAAGATAGAGTTAGAAGGGGTATATATGAATCGTATATGACGTCACCATCAGCATCCGCGGTCGGCCATTTTGTGAGTGTGTGCTCGATTGAATATTTGTATTGAGAAGCTTTTGCAGTAAAACCGAATGATTTAGTTTATAGATAAGCTTATTTAGCGTAATATTATATGTGCTAAAAGTGTATTATATTTTTCGGATATTGGATAGATCTATAAAATGGAGGAAAAAGCTTCACTGAAAGAGTTGGATCAGTGGATAGAACAATTAAATGATTGCAAACAACTGACAGAAAGCCAAGTGAAAACTCTATGCGACAAGGTACTTAGTACCATTTATATACGTTCGCAAAAAAGCCGGTTCATTTTTTTTAGAATTTTATAGTTTTATATTTGTTCTTTATATTTTATATATAAAAATCATTAAATGTTTCAAATCGGAAACGATCAGTAAAAAAGTTACTGCAGGTTGCTTTACTATGATATATAACAAGGATGTGTCATACATTTATGAGAGATTAATTGCTTTTTTATATTTTCAAATAGAGTAGTACTAATTGATCTTTTGACATCTCATCAAAATAACTTTTTATCTTTACTATTATTATTCTTTGACAAATTGAATAGTCAAGTTTAGGATCTTTTGCTATGGAATTAAGTTTATAATAACTTATAATTTTGTTCTTATGTTTTTAAATTCGATTACTTTTCGCAATGAATGGTAATATCGTCGCAATAATTAAATTAAAAAAAAAATACAATTTTTTAATTTTAATTGCAAAGATGGTAAATTATACAAATTGTAGATATATTGTTGAACTACAAGGCTATATAAATAGTTTTCTACATTTCAGAAATAATAGCAATAATGTATAATAAACTTGATCTATTGTTTTGGATAGTATGAAAAATTTGAATATTATAAAATATAGAAAAAATTAACAAATATTTAAATATATAATAATTAAAATATATTCTAATTATCATATGTTCTAATTGAATTATCGTAATAGAATTGAAATTTAATAATTAAAATTAATTTATGAATCAGCTTCATTATCTATAAATCCTCTTCGTTATCTATATGTTATAAATGTACTAAAATAAAATTTCTGTTTATATTTAGGCAAAAGAGATATTAGCAAAAGAATCAAATGTACAAGAAGTAAAATGTCCAGTAACTGTGTGTGGCGATGTACATGGTCAATTTCATGATTTAATGGAATTATTTAGAATAGGAGGCAAATCTCCAGACACAAATTACCTATTTATGGGTGATTATGTTGATCGTGGATATTACTCCGTTGAAACAGTTACTCTGCTTGTTGCTTTAAAGGTATAGGAGTATAAAGTTTATCTAATATTTATCTTATCAAATTTACTTAAAATATAATATTATTTCTGTAGGTAAGATATCGTGAAAGAATAACGATTTTACGAGGTAACCACGAATCCAGACAAATCACACAAGTATATGGATTCTATGATGAGTGTTTACGCAAATATGGCAATGCCAATGTATGGAAATTCTTTACGGATTTATTTGATTATTTACCACTGACTGCTCTGGTTGATGGTCAAATATTTTGTTTACATGGTGGACTATCACCTTCAATTGATACCTTAGATCATATAAGAGCTTTAGATCGTCTACAAGAAGTTCCCCATGAAGTATATATAACATTTTTCAGTTAATAGTTCAATTGCAATACGACAAGTTATATGTAAATAATTCTTGATTGTGTTATTTGTAGGGCCCTATGTGCGATTTGTTATGGTCAGATCCTGATGATAGAGGAGGATGGGGTATTTCTCCTAGAGGAGCTGGATATACTTTTGGTCAAGATATATCAGAAACATTTAATCATTCGAATGGTCTTACACTGGTATCAAGAGCTCACCAATTGGTTATGGAAGGATATAATTGGTAAATCTACTTTCCAATACAATTTACTTAATTTTTAACATTATTTGTAAATTAATAATTAATTTAATATTTTTTCTTTTAATTATGTATTATGCATTTGAAATTTCAGGTGTCACGATCGTAATGTTGTAACTATCTTCTCTGCTCCTAATTATTGCTACCGTTGCGGTAATCAAGCCGCGATTATGGAACTAGATGATGCTTTGAAATATTCATTGTAAGTATTACATTTTAATATAATGTTTAAGGATAAGTTTTAATAGGTTCCAAACTTATCATCATGTTTTTCGTATTTTAGCCTTCAGTTTGACCCAGCACCAAGGCGTGGAGAACCACATGTCACTAGGCGGACACCAGACTACTTCCTTTAAAGAGTTCAGTTTTAAGGAAGTAGTTACCAAGGTAGGGGAAAGAATATCTGATTTTATAGAGATGCCACCGAACATAATTTATGATACAACATCAGCATCAGTATATAATTTGTTCTTACTTTGTGGTGTCTCTTCAAAAGATATAATACATGCTTGTTCAATGCGAGCAAGTTCCATGCCACATATAGACACAACATTCATTGTACACATAAGGAATACAATAATGTATACACATACCAAGTAAATTCACCTGCAACATTGAGTTTTTTCAACCATCATTATACTGCTTGTATTTTTATTATCGAGAAATATAAAGAAAACTGAACCATAATAGGTAGTGCGAACAAAATATGTATGTTTGATATTGCTTTGAAACCTTTAATGAATATTAATTTACTACAAACTGTTTGTATGAGCAATATGTTCAATAAGCATAAATTTAGATAACAATATCACTTAAGGTTTCAAAGAATAAACTCAAATGATCATAGTTTTTAATTAAGAGAATATCACATAATTGATTGTATAAATGGAATCTAGAATGTTCCATTGAAAATAAAAAATAAATGAATAATAAACAGGGATTGGTGCAACAGTGATTTGACATATTAATATTGTGCCATGTAGTACTTTATAATATTGTTTCTATTACTTTATTTCAATAATTTTTCCTAATAAAAAAAATCAGAACATATAAAAATAATAATATAAAGCTGTAATTTTTTCAAACTCAATTATATTTTTTATACGCATAAAGCATATTTATATTTGGAATATATCTAATTTTTTTTTTATAAAAGATTCTTGATTTATTAAACCTGGAATTTGACCAGTTTTAAAGTTTTTTAGAATTTTAATTTGCATGAATATAATAATAGAAACGTTTCTAATGACGCAATAAAATTTGGTACTTTTGCATCAATCCTATCGTATTTCTAAGTGAAACACGCACTCCGTACGATAAATTCATACATTCAAAAAGTTAAATTGAAAGTTAATCGCTTGTGAAAAAAACTGACGACATTTTTACTAATTAATAGGTATAACATGATGCTTCTGGTTAATAAAAATGTGTATTGCAAGCCAAGCCAACCTAATGTGTTGTGTCGAATTATTCATATTCGTCGATAACGAAGGCATTGTATACACGAACCTGTAAAACACATACAGATGTATTCATAGGAGTAAGCATGCAATTTGAGTAAATGAATAATAAAATCATATAGAGTAGCGGTGATGAGGTGAACATGAAGTATAGATGCACATTATAGTAATTTACTAAGACTGTAAATCTAAAATGTACCACAGAAAATATAATCCGTAGATGCCTCGATCCTTTCTGCATAATGCAGGCTGAGCATTTTTCTTATTTTATATTATACAATGCACTTACTTTTTTGATTATAGTAACAGAAAATAAATTTTCCTATAGAACAGAAATTTGTAATATCATAATACATCAAATGACTTTATTAGAATTTCATATAATAAATAATTAAAAAAAAATAGATACTAGACATTGTATAGATAATTTTGTATTTGTTCTATTTATTGTCTATTCAATTTTTTTTCTATTCAGTATTTGCAGGTAATACTGTTAAAAATAAGGGATAAAATTGAAAAGATTTATTCTGTTATACAAGTATGCTTCATTTGCAACGTCTCAAAGGATACATATATAAATATACATACACACGCAATAACTTATAATTTTTTTCTGGTCTGACTCTGGCTCAGAGTATACATTGCCAGTTTTTACATATACGGAATTTTCTTATCGTCTTAAAGCAATGTAAATGTTAATCTTGTGCTTCGAGCATATGTGCTGATAAATTGACAAGTGCACACGTACAAATATAAAAAATAAAAACTTTATACATATATAGTAGTAGAATACACAAAAGGTAGTAATTAACTAACTTCCGCTTACAGTATATTATAATTGTCTATTAGAATGAAATATTTTATACAAAAAAAATAAATCTATCACTATTTATATCTTTTTTTATGTTGCACAATAAATATTTCAAATGCCTATCAATTGTGCGTGTACACATTGTAATTACTAATATCAGCCTGCATAATTTTTTTGTATTTTACATATTTTAAAACTGATTTTAAAAATCTAGGAAGGTTTGCAAAATCTGCACATAAGCAGATAATATGGAACAAAGTAAAAAACCATAAACATATGATAATTGTCATCTCATTATGAAAAACTAGAGAAATAAAGATGTTATCATATTTACAAATCGCTTTTCTATTGTCTCAATATATTCTTCATTTTTATAGATTTTGAATTGGTATAATTTTTTGGTATTCAGATTAATATTTTTTCATTTCAGGTATATTCTGGATGACCTCATCATATTTTTTAGTTAATCTCCATTTCTTTTTTTCCTTTATAAAATGCAGTTTTCCATGTAAATTAATGATCATATTTTAATTCGTCCTTTTAATTCTTGTTTTGTTACAGCAAATATTCATAAGCTTATAATGTAAAAAGTAGTAGTAGGAATTATTAAAAAGGCATTTATGTAGAAACAAAAATTCATAATAATGCACTTATTAAAGTTTAAAAAAGTTAAATTGTATAATTATTACTTATACAATCTCATTTTCATTTATTGTGTGTATGAATGCTTTATAATAAAGTTAATAAGTTACACCCTGTGTATGTAGTTTTTCCACTTTATTCTTTTCTGTTATTTAACTCGGATTTATTTGATATTAAAATGATTATATAAGATATTTTTAAAGCATGCTTTACAAACATACTTATTTATATTACACAGTCTATATAAAATGCATAATACAAAACATGTATAATATATATTGCATTCAATAATGAATTAATAATACGATTAATGATAACAGTCTTAGATTACACTACAGAAAGTTTATATTTACATTACTATTATAAGAAAATGTATATTGATGTGTTTTATTTAATCTTAATAAATATAACCAATTTGTATAATATTCAACAATATTTAATTTAGTTATTATGAATTATTCTTGTGCAGTATCTATCGTCAAATTTATTTATATGATATTACAGTTCTATTTCAAAGTTTTTATATTTCGATGAAAGGATTTCAGTATATTTAGCTTTTTACTTACATGAAAATAGTAATTAAGAATTTTTGCAAATTATTTCCTGAGTTACTACAATCACTTTGAATGTAAAAAAATATACACTCACTAAATGCTACTATCACCAATATTATTTTCTACCCTGTTTTTCTAAACATTGCATTGATATTTTTCATCTGTTTATCTACGTATTTCTATTTTTGCAATAAAATATTAAATATGACAGCAAACTATTTTTGAATTATAATTAAATATAAATCATAAATATAAAAATTATTTGAAATTTTAAATTAGACATTATAAAATATTAAATTAAAGTAAACAAATACTAATTAAATTTATGAGGCATATTTAAGTAATGAAGGGAAACATATGTAAAAATATGGTATGTTATTAAAAATATAAAAAAATTATTAAAATATCCATAATACTTATGCTTTGTATATAGTCGAATTGTCATTTTAATAAATGAAAAGCAGATAAAAATGGAAATATGCTTAAGAAAGTGTTTTGTATGGTTAAAGCTAATATTCAATAGCTGCTTGCTGGGGTGACCTATATTTGTTAAAATTTATAATACTTTTAATATATATATATTGCATGACACCTTCTTAAGGTTTTTTCTTCTAGCTATTTGATATCAATGATATCAAATATTAAAGATTACAAAATACTTCATATTATATGTTCATGCAGAGAAATTAATTGATTAAATTTCAATTAAAATTGACTATTTAAGTACATGTATTATACTTGCATAAAAATTAATTTATACAACTAGTTCACTAGATAGCATTTACTATTACCCCTATTGAAAATGATAAATACCTTTAAAAAAATAATCCACGAATAAATGATATACATTATCAAGAAAGATATATTTTTAAGCGTGTGTGTGCGTGAACTACTAATAATTTTTATAAAAACATTTATATGTACATATAAAAACAATTGAACGCACGTACCTGATATCTGTTCGTTTTATAGTCATGGTTATTAAAATAAAATCTCTAAGAATGTGAAATCAAACAAGTGAAGAAATTATATCGGATATTAGTTATAAATATTAGGACACAATGTAGTAATTTTAAGTACAAATATATAAATATAAATGCAATTAATTATGTGCAGCCTTTTTACCATTCATGTATCCGATCCACCTTTCTGCAGTTGCAGTAAAAAGTGGATCATTATCAATAGTATTAAGAAGAAGAAGCTGATTAACATGTGTGGAATGATAATCCCACCTAGCTAAATTAGGAGCTATTTTTAAAGTAAAATGACGTAAATCATATGTCGTACCTGATCCGGTATCATATAAAGTTAACATATTTTTAAGTGAGATCATTCCTTGATTAAATAATCTTGATGCCTCATTTGCATCTTTACCTGTTGCTATACTTTTTAAATCATAGAGTCCAATGAGGGAGTATATAAATCCATTAAGAATAAACGAAGGTGGAGTTGTAGGATATTCTTCATACCAAATATATTTGCCTAAAAATAGAGCTGCTACACCTCCTTTATTAGATGATAATTTAAATGGCCTTAAACCTCTCACTGCAGCTTGTAAATATTTTTCTTCTCGAGAATGATAATAAGCTCGCGCCAATACTGAAATAGCATGCCCTTGACCCATACTGGAATACCTAAAATAATATAGTATGTAAACATAATAACTAATATATTCAGTTTGCACTGTAGAAAAGTTAACGCATTAAAAAATTAGTATAAATAAAATGCTACAATATACCATCCAGGTTCCAGCGTAGCCATACCAGTAGAAACTCTTCTTCTAACTGGATTTGGCCATCCACCAGATGTAATATTTTGATTAGCGACAAACCATTTAGCAGCATCATAAAATTGTTCCATATGTTCGCTTGTTGATAATGTAATATTATCGATCATTCCAGAACCATAAAGAGTTATTCTAATGATCTATAATAAATATATAAATTAAATGATTTATTTATTTAAGATCAATTTTTTCACCTTAAAACAATATATAGTAACCTTTAATTTAGATCGTGAAAGTTTCTTTTTACTTTTATCATTTAAATATAATCCTTTTTGTAAGTCAATAACTAAATCTCTGGTAAAACGTTTCCATTGATGATTGTTTTGTCCAATTCCATAATATATATGATTCTTATAGGTATGTAACATTACATTATTTGCTGTATAATGTAAGTTATACATATCTTTCTTTTCTCTAGATTGCAATGTAACCATAATGCTACCATTATCCTTAATCTTTAGATCCCATTTTAATACAAGATCTAATACATGATCCAGTTTTAAACTTATTCCAGAAGTACTCGTTTCAGGTGTTGCGAATTTTGTAACATAGCTATTAACTTGTTTGTCATATATTCGAGAAATAACAGATCCTTGAGGAACAGACCATTCTAATTTGAGTTTATCAGAATCTTTTATCAATTTTCTGTAAGGTTCAGGTTCTGTTAAATTTTTGCTATAATGGGACAATCCAAATTGGGCAATTTGAGTTGGATAATAATATCCTTGACTTTCCCATTGCGTAGATATCGGTACACCATCGCTGCCACTAACACACTTTACTCTTTCTCTAACTTCAACGTTATAATTTTCAAATGTCATAAATATCCCTCGGGGATCATATTTACCCTTAGGAGTTACAATTTTGGAGTAACTGTGTAACCACTCAAATCTTTCTAATCCATCGTATGTTGCCAATTTACCATAAATCTATTCAATTAGGTTAGATAAATTGTTAACACTGTCAAACTATATATGCATTACTTTAATTGATACTTACTTCAAAATATTTATGAATGAATGAAAAGGGTATGTATACTTCATCTCCTTCTTTCCGACAACCAATTGAATAATCACCATTTATTGAACAATCTATTTCTTGATATCCTGGTTCATTATTTACTTTTTCCTTAAAAACAATTTAATTTATAAATATTATTAATACAGTTATATATATACATATAATTTTCAATTTGTTTAACAATAAAACAATTAATGATTGCGATCAATTGAAATACTTGATTAACTAACTTTATGTTGAAACTGATATTTCCAATCTGTTGGCCTTAGAAAGAAAGGATATCCACAATTGTTCCATGATGTTAGTAAGGAACTTATAACAGCAACAATCAATATTAATAAAGTCGTTTTGTAATTCATTCGCATCATCATATGTAAACTTTAAAAAAAAAACCTGTGTCAGGAATGGATGAAAAAGATATGAGTAAAATGGACTAAATCGAATGTCTATGTATATGTATATACATATACAACTAATTATATTCGAACCTTTCATTGTAATGTTTTCTTTATTTCAATTCGATCCTATATGTGCATAATATTACAAACGATTAATACGATTTTTCACATTAGTATGCATTTAAAGTAGTTTCGTTCACCTCAAACATTGCATTTACTTGCAAGTAAGTAGTACAATATATACATATATGTATACGATCCTCTAGTTACGAAAAATTCATTAATATTAACAATGTCAAAACCAATTGAAAATAGGTCATCAAATATATACGTTAAGACAATACGATTTATTAATATACATTTTGCATTATATATTTAAATATACGTGTATATATACATTAATTTATCTAATTATAAAATTGTTTGATTAAAAGAGATCTCGTTGTATGTTGGTAGCACTGCTAGAAGACATTTCGGTCTTTTAACTTGTTCTGACTTCTGTCAGTTCGTAAGTAATAAATCCAAAAATTGTTTATGAAGCATTTCCCTACAAGCTGTTGAATTCCTTTCAAATCAACATATTTGTTCAATATTATAGGGAAGAATGTCTAGCGAAAGAGAAAACGTTAAAACTGTGAGTATATTCATGAAGATTTACATACAACTTAAACTTAACATATATTTTACAGTAATATCATTTTATATAGTAACCTATAAAACAATAAAAATATTTTATTATTTGTAGTTTTGAAGTTATTAATCAAATTTTACAATATTTATTAAATTTTAACAAGATTTATATATTTTTTAAATATACCTTATTAATTTCCTTTTTTTCATTATTTTTTTTACTTAACCGTATATTTTAATAAAAATATTATTAATATTTAATAGTTTACTAGTCCTGAAGCTCCAGGCTATGTAGGTTTTGCAAATTTACCTAATCAAGTGCATCGAAAGTCGGTGAAAAAAGGATTTGAATTTACACTTATGGTCGTTGGAGAATCTGGCCTTGGAAAATCTACGTTAGTTAATAGTTTATTTTTAACCGATTTATATCCAGAAAGAATAATTCCTGATGCTGTTGGTAAGCATTGTTAAAATAACTTAATATGAAATTATGTATGTTTTGTTTTTTAATTAGTTAGCTGTAATCAACGAGTATACTCGTCATGGAAAAATTGCAATATTTTGTGTTATCGCTGCATTTTTGCAATGCAATTTAGATATGCAATTTTTAAAGAGGTCAACACAGCTAACTCATTAAATAACAAACGGTAATTACTTGTTCCGCATGACGAGTACGTATACTCGTCAATCACACACACACAACTAACTGATTAAATATATTTTTCTATCGTTGGATTTGATAATGTTATTAATAAATGAGTATTTATATTTATATACAGAGAAAACTAATCAAACTGTAAAACTTGACGCTTCCACGGTAGAAATTGAAGAAAGAGGCGTTAAACTTAGACTTACAGTTGTTGATACACCTGGTTATGGAGATGCTATTGATAATACAGATAGTTTCAGAGCCATCATTCAATATATTGATGATCAATTTGAAAGATTTTTACGCGATGAAAGTGGATTAAATAGAAGAAATATAGTCGATAATAGAATACATTGTTGTTTTTACTTTATTTCTCCATTTGGTCATGGGTAAGAATTTTTTTTTATCTATTTAAATATTTCTAAGTGGATTTTGTTATATTAAAACATTTGTGACCAGTATTGTTCAGGTGAGACGTTTAATTGGATACCGCATATAATAACTTAAAATATAAAACATATTAATATATTAAGAAATAATATTACAATTTAACAAAAAATATATGTATAAACAATTATAATTTATTTATTTTTTTAATAGATTGAAACCTTTGGATATAGAATTTATGAAACAATTACATAATAAAGTTAATATTGTACCAGTAATTGCAAAAGCAGATGTACTTACTAAAAGAGAGGTACTACGTTTAAAGAAACGTGTAATGGAAGAAATTGAAGGTAGTGGCATTAAGATCTATCCACTACCAGATTGTGATAGCGATGAAGATGAAGATTATAAAGAACAAGTAAGACAATTGAAAGAAGCTGTCCCATTTGCAGTTTGTGGTGCAAATTCCTTACTCGAAGTTAAAGGGAAAAAAGTTAGGGGACGACTCTATCCATGGGGTGTTGTTGAAGTAGAAAATCCAGATCATTGTGATTTCATTAAATTGAGAACTATGCTTATGTAAGTAAAAAATTCTAATACAAAAAAAACTGTATTATTATAATTCAATGCAATCAGTAATAATTGTATGTATTATTTTAGAACACATATGCAAGATTTACAAGAAGTTACACAGGAAGTACATTATGAGAATTATCGTAGTGAAAGATTAGCTAAAGGAGCTCCGGTTCCACCAAGACGGCAAACGTAAGAATATTTGAAAATATATAAACTGTAATAATTTATTTGTAAACAAAAAAGAGTATTAATATAAAAATAATTTTCTTTCTTGTAATAGAATTGTTGAGTCGGAAAAAACAACTTCTGTATCAGAGAAAGATCGTATTTTACAAGAAAAAGAGGCTGAATTACGTCGTATGCAAGAATTATTGGCAGTAATGCAGGCACAAATGCAACAGCAACAGCCATAATTAAATAAATGTTGGACAAACTTGAGGAAGAGCTTCGGCTCTATAGGTGCCAAAAAGTTTATAAAATATATGTGACATACAAGAATGTAGCTTTAAGAGACAATTTAATTTTTACAAGCTTCTATTTAGCTGATATATGCGTTATATAAGAACATTCTTTAATGCATAGTTCTTTTTAACTACTGCTTGCATACAAGTATATTTAATATTTGGTAGACTAATATTTTTTTGAATTAACAAGATTTAATATGTAAGATAAATAGGACAATTATTGATACATAGTGCAAAATAATTATATCTTTGATACCAATACCATTGCAAGTTAAAAGACGATAATGAGAAGAAAGCGACAGTTGTCATAAGTGCCTTGTAATTCTTTATTTTGTTTCAAAAAGTTCTGGTTTAAAAAGTTCGTGAAACAATATTAAACAAAAATTATGAGAAATAGGTCTCCTAACGAAAGTTATTTACGTTATGATTACAATACATTTCATGTCCACTTAGTTTTTAAAGAATTACTATGAAATAATTAAAAGGAGGCAAATATCAAAGTATCTCATATTGTGCTAAAACCAAAAAATTCCAAACTAATATATTATATTTGTTTATAGATACTGCGAAAAGAATCTCGTATTTAATTTAAAAAATAGAATTCATGTCAATGTTATATAATATACATTATAATAACATATGATTTTACAAGACTTTAGATATGGTATAAACATTTTTTTAAATTATCATTGTTCACAAATAATATATGAGTAAAATTATACTCATTTGTACAATGAGAAATATGTCTTCGAATATACAAATATTTTTCGTATTTGTATATATATATATGTATACTTTCCTGACATATCTAATTCAAATAGATTATGTGATATCATGTATTTGATGTGTGATCGTGCAGAAGGTTTTAAAAAAAATTAAAAATATAAGACTGGAGTTTCTTTTAACAACAAAATATATTATAACTTAGAAAAGATATTGTTTACTAATATGGAAAATTATCCAAAAATAGATGATAACATTTTGCACATATTTATCTTACAAAGGTATTATGTGAAAAGTATTAAGGATTATTCCAAAAATGCATTTAATTTACTTCATTTTTATTTACCAGATTATTAAGATATAACTTAGTATTTTTATAATACAATTTAATAGTATTTTGAGGTATATAAAATAAATAAAGAAAGAATAGTTCAATCGATCTGTGGGAGTACAGTCAAGTTTTAGATAATTTAAGATGAACAGATATCAATTTTTCACATATTTTATACCTTGACCATTGTACTTATTTTTAAGCATTTATACGTATTTATATATTATAAACATGTTTTATGCTTTTTTATGTATTATAAATATGCGCAGTATATGCAAGCTTTTATATCTTTTCTATAGAAATACATAAATTGTAATTCCATTAAACATTGTTTATGATTTGTGCATGTAATAATCTATTGCAGTAGAAAATGCTGCAAATCCTGCAGCCCCTATTATTCCTGCTTTTACACCAGCTAGAAACAAATAAAAATTTAATGTATCTATCATCATATTATTTTAACCCTTTTGATACTACCAGTGACTATAGTCATTCATCGTTTGACGCTTGCTGTGTCTTACTTATGATTATAGTAACCCAATGTTACATTCTTATTTTACTATAGTCACCCTTGAATATTTAGCATCAGTTTATAAATTTTATAATCTAAATATTTTTAAATGCATTATGATATGCATTGTAACATAAAATTTTTTATTTATTTCACGACAAAATTTATGTCATGTTATAACTAGCTTGCACAGTAGAACTTTATTAGCAATGCAACTATCTATACAGTAGAAGCATACTCGAAAATGATATAGTCATATCAAAAGGATTAAATATTGACAACAAATAATAAATTGATACCTCTTAAGCCTATTAGACCACCCGTCACACCGCCTGCATAAGTACCATTTTTCCAATCAGTTTTACCTCTATACTAAAATTAAAATAAAACTTAAATAAATTTTGTTTAAATAAATAAAATTGAATTTGAAAAAAAGAACTTACAGATTCTATGCTACATTCAACGGCTGAAAATACTAAACCCACAGCGGCAAAATTCTTCGCATAACTAAGCGTTGTCATTTTCATTTCTCTAAATATTTCACGTGCAGTTTGTTTTTTATCTACACTTGTCATATCCGGATTTACGCTTGATGTAAATAAACCTATAGCAGCTCCTAATCCATATCCTACAAATATCATACTAGTATATAGTATCTTTTGTTTAATATTTATATTAAATATAAAAACAATTGTTAAATACCAAGTACACAGCTCATAATACTCTTAAAGACACAACTTTCCATAACTCTTTCAACCATTTTTTCTTCATTAGTTTTAATTTGTACAGGTGCTATCGTTGCTGGTATAATAATATTTTCTCTATATCTTTCTCGAATTCCTATTAAATATACAGCCAAATTATCCCATTCTGCATTACTCATAAAAACTTTTTTATTTTCCTGCATTGAAAGATCAGCTGATTTAGATTGATCCATAAATAGCATAATTGTAATATATTGAGATCAAAGTTTGTTAATAGTTCATTTTACAATGTAACATCAAAATTATTGTAGAGAACTAGGCGTAGGAATTAAAAAACTTTATCATTAATTTTATCAATAAAAACTTTAACGATAACTTTTGGCAAATGTAATTTCTGCAATATAAACATATATTTGTACTATTTATCACATGTATATTTATATTCCAATTATATATTTCATATAAGTTTGTTTTTTACGAACCACGTGTTGCAATCATTTACGAAATGCAACTGCATAAGCTGACTGGAGTAGTCAGTATGATGTACACACTAAAATATTTATTTGATTATGCGTGTGTGTGTTTAAATCACAATTCCTTCGCTAGATGGCAGTTGCATGCTCATTTTAGACTAATTTAATAGGAAATTTGAAAAACGCGCCAACTTTTTTCCCATTTAAAATTGTACTATTACGATTTAAATTGATTAATTTTGTAATTACTTCTTTAAATAAATTTTGTGCAGAAATTGTTTATTTACTAAAATTAACACTTATGGAGGACGTATTTAAAAGTAATTTAATATAAGACAATGATAAAATCACAATTTCTTACAAATATAAAGATGGAAAATGTTATTGATACATAAGATAGAAATGTTTTTCTATTTAAAAAATTATCTTATTTTTCATTTATACGGTTTTATTTATTCGTATAATCAAGCATAACGTGTGAAAAATTCTTTAAAATATTGTATATAAAAAAATGTCACAATATAAAGGCAAAATAAGTATGCAATAGATATAAGACAATTATATAGATATTATAAAAAAAAATAAATATAGTTTAACTCATAACATGTATGTATTGTTTGATTGGTTAGAATATTTTTAATAGGAATCAGTGGCATTTTTATGATATTTCCAACCATTTCAATTTTTTTTTTTTCAATACAGACACACTTTAAAATTTAAACAATTACCGAAATATATATGATTTGTTACCAATATCATAATATACTTATCTTTTATTTCGATATAATTTATCTAATAAACAAATTTATACAATAGAAACATTGAATATATCTCTATGTAACTAGATGTAATTTTACAAAATACAATTTAGTCATGGATATAAAGGAAGGATACACTTATTTCCTTCACGATTAATCAATTGCCATATTGTATCATAAAAGAAAAATTAAATATATAAGCAATAATAGTTATTAAAATCTGTAATTCGTTCATTTTTGCGTATCCTTTGGTTGAAAGCAACAAAACTTATAAACATTGTGTAATTTTTAATAACACGTATCATTGATTCAAACAAGCACTCAAGTATTCGAGGCATTATCATCCATTCGTCCATCCATTAATCTATTTATTTATTCATCCGTATCTTATTAACTCCGGAACGATCGTGCTGAAGAATAAACACGGCTGATTTTCGAACATGAATGACTAATGTCATCTGCACAATCACTCCAGGTATTTAGTACAAAGAATGAGGAACCGCGTACTTTGAGGGACATTTATCTTTTAAGCAAGATTATTAAGCAGGTATCGATGAAGTCGGATTACCGGGCATACGATAAATACCGCTGAACAATATACTATCTATTGTTTTATCATAAATGAAATATATAAATGGATGATTAGCATTAAAGACAGCCGGTTCAGATGGCCTGCTCGAACGGAAAGTAAATAATGCCGTTGCTGCTGCTGCTGTCGTGCCCTCTTCAGTAACCTCAATTTTAGCTTTATGAACACCGTCTCCCAAATGAAGAGTATTTTCACCGTCAGCTACGAAATCTCGCAAATCAGCCATATTAGGTCCTACTAGATCTTCAAGACCGAGTTGAATAAGAAGAGTTTGAAATTCTAACTCTCTTTCCAATTCGAATCGTGGTAAGGAGACTTCGACTTGTCTCGATGACATTCCATCTTTAAGAAGTATTTGTAATTCCATCGCATCAGCATCATTGGAGATACGATGAAGAACGTTCCTGATACCTCCGTCTCCTTGAATTCGACTCGGATCATCGTTCAAAGATCTGGCTGCTGCGAAAGGTGGTAGTAGAATGAACATTGAGATTTCTGAACCTTTATATGGAAGTTCAAGAATGTGCGCTCCCAATTCCTCCGAGACGACTGTTGAACAAACGAAGATGATACGTTTTACTCTTCTTTATCGGTTTATATAGTAATATCAAAATATATATGCGTAATATACGTATATTCAAATGTATTACACTAACCGTGATTGAATGTGTTCTTTTGACGCATGAACGTAATTACGGAATTTTGCTTGCCAGGTGTATAGAAGATATCTTTTTTCGAATTAGCTGGTTCAAAACGACTTTGCCAGAGACCTTTGAAGTAAACGGCATTAACCAAGACGAGATCCGTATTTGTATCGATACTTTTTTTTGGTAATAGGTCACGGATATGACCCTTTGTAACGTTACTGACCCAATTGTTTATAACTGTTCTTACTTCTGTTGGATTGGTCATAAAGTCGGTCTTCACTAACTCATCAGCGAACAAATCCAACATGCATTCACGCAACTTTGCTGTATTCGTTACCCAAAGCCGGTTTGCGGAATTGTATTCATAATTGCTTGACCCATTTTTCTGAAAAGAGTTTAAGTAAAAATCATCGCTTCTCATCGAGGTCAAGCGTTTCGCTCTTGTTTCACGAGAAGCCTCACCTTGAAACGAGAATCATTCTTACCTTTTTACTTTGTTGTAAAGATTTCTTAAAAGAGTAATATCTCATAACATCGACTTTCGATAAATTATCCGGAATATGCAAAGCTTTTTTTAAGGATGCCTCCGTGTTACCACGTGCACCAAAATACGCTAAAAGCAAGGCATTGTAAATGCTATCCGGACTGAGAAATATACTGTTCTCAGTTTCAATTTCAGCGGACTTCTTTAATGCATCTAGGGCAAATTTGTAACGACCTTGATCGAGTGCCTTTTTCGAATCCGGATTCATTTGAGTGGGATTATCATTGTCTGTTAAACATTGTCCCGTGATACCACCGATCAAAGTTAATAACAATAATAATGGCATTGCCTGAAAAAAGAAATAAATATGGATTACTTTTTAAAAGTTAGTGACGTCATTTCTTTTTTCGTTTCTATTTTTTTGGATGAATCAAATCCTTTAACAGTTCGCATTCGATTGTCTATAAGAAGAATTTCATATAAACGTCAAGGATACAATTCCGAAAGGTTTACACTCGCAATGTCGCGTGTTTTCCTATGTGTTACGAAATCATTTTAGCGCATGAGCAAGCGAAGTTTTAATCCTATGCTTTTTTTTCTTTCTTTCTTTCTCATAAAAAAAGTCCAAGAACGATAATAATATATTTACATATATGCCGAATAAATAAAATACATAATTAATAAGACGATATGTTCTCATTTTATTTTATCAAATTTTTTGTCTTATCTCTCGTTAGATAGAAAGATTTCAATGCGTGGATTTAAAAAGATTCATAGGAGGCTACCTAGAAAGTTGACAACCCGCGTTTCTCTGTATAAATCGTTTTCTTTAAAACATTTTATCGTTTGGAGAAAGCGATAAGATAATTCGTATAAATAAAAAGTAAATGAAATAAGAGATTATATATATATTAAAAGCATCTTATTAATCGAAAGATCAATTCTACAGATGTCCTATAATTTCTTCATCATTTTAATCTGACATTGCTACATGTGATATTAGATATCTCGTACGTATTTTACTTATTAACTTTTTCCTTCTTATTGATCTCTTATCTTATTATCTAAAGTCGCATAGATCAATAAGATTATTATTTTTTCTCAATCGGGAAGAAAAGATTTCATAAATTAAGACACTCCGTTTGTACGAGTGAAAGCAGCGAGTAGTAAAACCATGACATCATATAATTCAACTTTCTTGCTTTAAACGAACAGACAACTTATGTATGACGGGACAACAACTATTCGTGTGACGAAATTTACACCGCTACGCCTACGTTTTATTTTGAAGATGAAAATATGTACATATGTATTATTACAACAACTACATAGTAGTTATTTCTCTCGAGAAACATGCGAAAAAAAAGAAATATCTTCCTGGTATTATTTAGATTAACTACTGACCTAATTGCTGCTGTTGCTGCAGTTGCTTCTTATTATTATTCTTTATCTTAACGAATTTAATTGGAAAATTTAATATATTTCTTTTTTCTCTGTTTGTTTTTTTTTTCAAGGACTGCTGTTTCTTCTTCGTTCATCGCGATATATATCGCATAAGAATTCTTTACACGAATACGTAGTCTCATTCGTAAATCGATCACGCACGAACGTATTTAACACAAGTCACAAGTTTGAATACGTAGGAGAAAAGATATATGTATTTTCTTTCTCTTTCCCTTTCGCTCTTTCTCTCTCTTTCTTTCTCTGTTAATCTTGAAATATATTCTATTTTAAGTTAGAAGCTTAAGTCACACAGATTAATTGCTATATATATATTTAAAGTACAAAGGTATATATATATACACGTAATATATTTATATACCATTGACGAAGAAGAAGCATCATTTTTATCACTATAGTTATATATATATATATATATATATATATATATATATATATAGTTATTTAATGAATAGATAAATTGTTTATAAATTGATTGAGATATATTTTTCTGTATCTGCTTGTATATTTTGTAAAAGTAACGTAGAGAAATAGAAAGAAATAGAAAGAAATACATGGATAACATTAATGATACATAAACATTTTCGTAAAGGGTTTTGCGTAACTAAAGTGGATAATCACAGGAAATACGGTGTAGGTTTGCATTAAGGTGCGGTTTTGTTATCGTAAGAGGTTAGGCGATACGATTCAGTACTTTCTTATTTAAGTATTATACTATTTAAATGAGATACTGATAATAAGTTAATCTTTGAACAAAGAGCATATAATGTCAAATCTTATCTTTAGTGAATGCCTATAAATACGAGGATAATGTGATTAGGTGACCGATATTTTTGGAGTTTCGAAAATGATCATGGTCATTGGATGAATCATTCGTTACATTCGTTTTTGAAAGTGAACCACCAGCACGTGAATGAATTCATTAAATTAAAATACTTCAGTGTGAAAATCAATTGACGCGTCGTTCGTGTTTATAAATGTGAACATTTTGTTATGTATGCTAATATGTCGTTCATTCATGTTATTTCATTTCATTTTGTTTAATAAACAAAACTTGATTGTACATGTAAATATAAAAAAAAAACCACCGCAACAACAACAACAACAAAAATTTATGAAATACACGGATGCAATGAGAAAATTTGCAGGAAGACATTTGACTTGAGTATTGGACTTACCGATTCGGAGAACATTGTTTTGCTTCTTTGATAACAATAAATCGAATAACTTTCTTTAATTACGTTCTATGGGAAAAGATATACAAACGTACTCCTCTTTATTGAGCTTTGAACGGAACTAAGAGACTATGACGATCCAGGCACGGGAGAGATGGTCGTTTTCTATAAACCCCACCAAGAAACTTCGATGTTCGTCATACTTGAATCGAGTATATCCTTTCGAATGACTCGTGTTTCTCTTTTTTTATCCCACTCCTTTTCTCCAACCTACTACGTCTTCTCAACGTATGTAAGTATATATATATATATATATTTACTTACATACATGCTTACTTCCTGAACGTTGGAAATGCCCGAAGAGTCATAATTGTTTTCTCCTCAGAAAATTCCTCAAGGAGAATGAAGACGATTCGTATTGATTTTCGCGCGCTAAAAATCGATCCCGATTTATTTGTTCTTTGTTATCCCATATTTACTTTATACGTATATTTATCTTTTTTCTTCTTTGATGACTAACAATTTTGACTGACCATTTTCCTCACGGAGGTATGGAATATTCCATTGTTAGCGATGCGTTAATCAATCAGTAAAGTTCGTAAAGAACAATTAATAATTATGTTCGACAATGAAAGAACCGTAAATTTAATTAAAATCAATCAGTTAGTCAAATTGATAAATTTGTACATATCATTTTACAGCATTTAACGATAAACCGAGTAACTTGTTGAGATTGAAAACGAATAAATCTTTCAAGTAAACAAAAAGACATCTCGCGATCATCTATTATTTTTATTGAATCTTGTTTAATTATCGTTAATAAAACCTATTTTTAATGAACACTCCTCATTGATATATATGGAAAAGGGTAAGTGATTTAAATACTTTAATTATTTAACTCTTCGTTTTACGTTCGTTTGAATTTGAATATATTTCCTAGCTAAATCATTTTTATTTCCGTTCTATTCAGCTGTTTTATCGTTCGTTCAGCATCTAATTCACATTTCTGAAGATCATGTTCTGCTAAAGGCTTCACGATTTGACCAACATTTGATCTCAAGCATATTTTACGATACAGAATATAACAATTTTTATAAGATTATCATTGACGTTTTAAATTTCATTCGAACGAATAGATATATTAGTTTCGTATTGCAGTTTAATATTGCAAAAAATCGTTTACTATTTCTTTTTATGTTTTTTTTTTTTTATAACCAGTCTCTTATACTCATCATTCTTGAGACTGATCTTAAGTAGGGAAAGCGTGCGATTTGATAATCCTTTTAAAACTTGTATCATTTATTTCTCAGATTAAATGATCAACAATATCTTGACTCGAGAGAAGATATAAGGTCAAGATCATTAAAAGAGATTAAATGAGACAATAAAAATGATTCTAACCGAGGATCGTATTTATTCGAATTGTTAATAATTTTTAAAAGTAGTAATAGATTGGAACGTTATATTTTTTTGGTTTATTTTTTCTTTTTTATTTGTTTGTATCTTTTGGAATTTATTGTGAAACGAATTTTGTATTGATTTAGTTGAATCAACAAAAAATCAGAAAATACCGATTATATCATCGATGCAATCGTTTTATTTTTAAGTATACCGAGCATGGGATTTTCCTTTCCGTTATTACTTTCAAATTCATAATCAATGAGTCTTCTTTCATTGAAACGGCAATACTATAATACTTTAAATGATTTTTATATTATCTCGTCCCAATATTTTCTTGCCTTTTCTTTGAATTTTTTGTTTTTATACTGACGTAAGTTATATACGATCCATTCTGCTCTATTACTTTTCTTTATAAAATCGATTGTATATAACTCGCAGTAAAATAACATAAAATAAAAAATATTGTGCATGTAAAACTTATTAAAAACAAAAAAATCAAAAAACAAGAAACTTTTGCAATGATCTGAATATATTCTAATAATAATAATAATTTGCATTTTATTTAAAATATTATTAAAAAATCCGTAGATAAATTTAATATTCTTTTTATATAGCTTTGACATGCGTTCTCTTTATTTGTTGCATAAGAACAGATGCTAACAACACAATTTTCAATGTCCGTAACAACTGTGAAGCGTGAAATATTATACCTAGGGTGAAGTTTTTAATTTCAACGAGTTATTTTTTTTTTTTTTTTAAAGAGACGATACGTACAATAAAAACAACATGTACGATTAAAGAACATGATTAATTTTCATTATCGATTCAATAATGAAAATCGATCGAAAATCAATCTTCGACGCAACTTGTAACGTGACCGTATTTCTTGATAACACACAAGTATATGTGTACGATTATATATCTATTTATGCAGATCCATTTTAATATAAAAATCTTCAATACAATGCAATTATCGTATATTTATCGATGTTAAGCAATGATTATCTTACCCGTGATTGTACCATTGTTCTTCCTTTTGTTTTACAAATATCAAAGTGTTTTTTTTTTTTAAAAGATTGTTTCTTCTAATTGTAAAACACTCGTTATGATAGCAAATAAACAACAACCATCTGACGTGCATGTAGTGCACGAACTGCAGTACTATGTAACATTGTTGCTTTATATACTCTTGTTGATTTTTAATAAAGAAATTGTACGTCATACCACGTCAACTTAATTTCCCCCTTCCTCTATTTTCATCGAAAATACTTTTACGCGTCTTGTCGATTCACTATGTATTTTTTAATTGATTTTATATAATTGCAATATGATCAGAAGGAATTTCCCCACAAGATTTTACTATTAATATGTTTGTATCGATAATGCGATTTCCAATAAAACATATATCATTCGTACTTTGTGATGTGTTCAAGTATAGAAAAATATAATTTTGCTGATTCAAAATATATTTGCGAGAGATTTAATGTATTTATTTTATCGTTAATATATCAATTTATATATTATATCAATATTTATATATTAGAAAAAATTTTATTTTTTATTTTTTCCATAATTTTTTTTCTAAAAATCGTTTACTCATAAATATATTAAAATTATATATTATACAGAAATTTTACTAATCGTATAAAATTATACATATTTATATGCTTTTTTGTTTGTTTGTTTTTTTTCTAAATTTGATCGTACGAGCATATATAATTTTAGTTCAAAGAAATATTGCTCATAAAAGTAATAATTAGGAGTTAGGTAATAAGGATACATCAAAGATATTATCTTTTTCCGCTTAATTGTATTTATATACAAACCGGAACAGAGACTAATATTTTGACATTTAATATTTGCCTCAATAAATGATATCGTCAAATTCTTTTATGATGCATTATTTTTTTTGCATTTTTTTCATTCAGGATGAAATGATATATTCACTCATTATTCAAATAAAATATATAATTAACAATTATAAAATATATAATTAACAATTAAAAAATACACATATAATACTCTGTTATAATACATATTATTCTATTAAAAAAAGGACCTTTCTATTAACGCCTTCTTACATTTATTCAATACTATCAGATACGTCGGGTCTATATTATTCTATTATTATACGTTAGAATAATAAAATTGTTTATACTAAAATCGAGAAATAGTAAGCTGCCTTCGAATATACGTAAAGAAATACAATCTTTAAGAATAATATTCTACATTTTTTTCTATAGTTACTATATTTACTTAATTAAGAAGATAAAATAACATTGTTAGATGCCGTAGAATTTGTACGAGTACCAAGCGATTCTTGGTTTTCTATATTTTCTATTGTTTTTTGGGTTTTCTTATTATTTAACCATATTTTAAACTTATTACCACTTTTAAAATGTTTTATCATTGCAAATATAGCTATTATTAAAAATATCACAGCCAAAATAACATAATAACAGCCATAAATAAAAAACTGAAACAGAAAAAATGAATTATTTTAAGATAAAGTAATAAAATCCTTATCATATAAAAACAATTTTATCTATTAGATTAATAATATCGAAATTCAATATGTATCTTCTTACTTGCGATCTGATATCCTTTCCAAGATTGCCATTAATAACTATTAACGTTAACAAACTTTGGAATAATAATGCAAAAAAGATATTTGTACCAAATATTAAACCATAACTATCTTCGGATATATATTTCGCAACTTCAAAGCTATAAAATAACAAAATATAAAATATACAAATTATATAAATATTTGAATCTAAATAAGAATTACCTTGCAACAGTGACCATAGTGTGATAAATTACTCCAAATACTATGTAAGCGACGTATTGTACCCAAATATTATAACTGTAGGAACATAATATGATTAAACCACCTTCCATAAGTGCAAATATTGTTAACATTATATCTCCTATCAGTGGCCAATTCAATGGTATTTTAGCAACAGTAAAAACGGTCAAAGCACCTAATGAGAATTTTTATTTTATGAATAGTTTCATGCATACAATAATATACTGATTATATTTTTTTTAGTTCATTAATTTCTAACATTTATACTTCAAGTTGACGGCAATCCTTTTGCATATTAAATTTAATTATTAAAATAATGTAATATATATAAAATTTTAGCTGTGTGTGGCAAAACATTTTCTTTAAAGTTTTTACTTAAATAGTGAAACCTCAATTAAAGCCAATAACAGTAAAGAAAAACTATTTTTTCAATTTATCTAAGCACTTTGGATGTTAAGTTGAAGTTAATAAATGATTCTATATGTGTTTTAAACCTTTAACGAGAAGCAATATCTACAATTATACAAATCTAAAAGTAAATAGATACCAACGATAAACAAAGTTCAGCATATATTGGTAATCGCTTTAAGAATGCGTCAGGATAATGAATTTAAAAAAAAAAAAGAAGAAAATAAGTTTGTATACTGCATGAGTTTTGTATATATTTGACATACGCAAAAAGGCTATCGTTAATTCGAAGTGTCCCATTAGAAACAATATCTTTATTTTTTTTTGTAGATATTAATATAAAATTGGTAATATATTTACCAATTATTGCATAAATGGCATCTATTGCTCCGTTATAAATCTCGTCGTAAGATTTAACAGTCGTTTGCCATACAAGCTGGGCATAACTGGTTATTTGTAAATAGCCACAGGTTGATAATGCCCACCACATGGACCATTTTACGACATCACCATGTGTATACGCATTTAAAAAATGTTTCCATAATAGTGCGTAAGCACGTTTTACTTTGGAAGACCTAGAGGTAACATTTATCTTCGCAGAATCACAGTTCGACTTTTTTCTAAGATTAAGTTCATGACAATTATTATCTTCAAGTGATTTCACGTTATCTGTTGATGATGTGGATTGAATATTTTGATTATGAATAGTTGAATGAAAATAAATAGATTGTCCCACGGATGGTAAAAAAAATGTCCATAATGTGGCAAATGCAAAAGCTGAAAAAAAAAATATGTTTTTTCGTTGATCAATATATCTATCATTGATTTATCTGTGATAGAGGAAGAGAGATAAATTTAATCTTATTGTATATATCGAAATTATCAAGATATATAAAAAATAATTAAAAATATATTTGATGATATAGGTCTGCCGATAATATTGTTCATAATAGATTTAAATTGTTATTATTAAAATTTGTTAATATACCTGCAGCAGTGAGATAGTTCAACTGATGGTAATCTAAGATATGAAAAGAAGATGTTAATTGTGCTATGATTCCACCCATACATCGTCCAACAAGGGTAGCTGCTTTTGTATGACCTGTCACTTCTTGATAATGCTCTTTATCAACTTTTGCATAAATGTACGTATAATATGCCACTTCACAAGAAAGAAACAGGCCATAAAAGAATTCAACGACCTGAGCTACTATTATAGTTTTTGCAAGTATTAGTACAAAAAATGTAATAAATCCAGAAATGGAACACAGTATTATAATAGGTTTATATCTTACAAAATCAGTTATCAAAAATATTATCACTAAAGTTAAAAAGTAACAATATGTGCTAACTGGATAAATATCTTGATTTACCTGAAAGTTAATAATATACATGTCATTAAAACTGTTTGAGAGTAAGTATTAAATAATAGATTTAAATTTTGATTGTGTAATTTCACAAACTTCTGTTATTGTAAAATTCTTCCATGGTCCTGTTAAGTAATCAGTTATAAATGATTCTGATGGTCTGAAGTTTGTTAACATTCCAAACATACATAGAATGAGAGATATCTTCCTCCAATGCATTGTAAAAAATATATTGTTTATTTTTTGTACTTGTTAGAAAATGTAACATTAAATATTTTATTTACTTTTGTTATACCTAGAAATATATAGATTGTTTGTATATATTTAAAGCAATCAAATACATTTAAAGTTTTATATTAATGATAAAAAATACATAATAAGAAATATACTTTAGTATATTTAATTAGAAATATATTATTAACAATTTATAAAGACAAGTTTTAAAAGAATTGAGCAAAAAATTAATAAATAAATTTAAAATTAAAAGATCATCACAAAATCTTTCTCGCGTGTATCGTCAAGATAAAGAGATAACACAGATAAAACTCGATAAATTGAACAAACAAAACAATTTAATACAAATTATATATTGAATATGGAATTATTAAAACAGATTTATATTAAATTACCATTTTTTATTTCAATATCAATCATTTAATTTGTTATGCTAATAAGAATTATTAATACTGTGTTCCCCTTGGAAATACATTTTTAACGTAATATATAATATAATACGTTTAAAATATTACATGTCAATAAAGTAATTTCAATTAAAATTGTATTATCTCATATAAAAATGTTCTGTTATGTCACATTCGTGTGTATTATGTTTAATTAAGTACCAATTAATAAATTAACCGGATAAGGCTCTACTTCTTCACTTACCTCGTGTTCAACGAGGTATGATCCATTGAGCACTGATAGACGACAGCACGAGTTACCTTTAGTCCTATGATTGTACACAGTATGTAGTAAGATAAACTGGTATTTAAACTTGTTTTTGTCGCCATCTAGACATTCAGAATACTACTACATGTGTTGATACAATTTCTGTATCTTATGTATAATCTTAATAAGATTCTCTCTCAAAAAAATACATTTTCTTAAAAAATATAAACGAATACAAAATATCAAGTAATTGATTTAATTGTGGATTGTCTATTAAAGTATGTTACATCTCAATAACAACAATAGCAACCAATGAAAAAATTTGCTTTTCCCTGAGATTCAAACATATGATTGGATGTAATTGGATAAAAAACAAGAACTTGACTAAATAAAACTTAAAATTGTTGACATTTCATATTCGATCCTGTAGTGAAATTTATGTATACATCTGTCTGTCTGTGTTTGTATATCATACATAATATGCATACTTTTTTGGCCTTAATATTCCTTAAAAATGGAGAATGTTAAATAAAATTGTGTCGAATGTTTATCATGTTTTATGAATATTGGAGATGTATCGTGCAAATGTAAGTATTAGTAATATTTATTAAAGTATTGTTCTTGATTAATTAATTATATTTTTTGTAGCAAAATGGACAACAGCAAAGAGCAAATGTTGAACCAATACACCCAAATCGGATTAATGGAAGACAACCTTCACCTATAAATGTTCCAATGTCGGTTTTAGAACAGTTTAGAGAATCATGGTTAACTGCAATTATTGGATCTATTTTATTTGCGACTGGCATGTGTCTGTTGTTTTGGAACGAGGTATGTAATTTGTAAATCATGTTTTTTAATCAAACTTGTATAATGAATACATTTGCGTTGTTCTCAGGGAAGAGCAGTAAAAGTAGCATATTCTTTAGACGAAGCTTTACGGAATGTAGCAGTACTTTCAAATCCATTTAAGTTGTTACCTGAATTTGAAGGCCGGCTAATACATATTTCAGGGCAATTATCCATATCGGAGCCATTGACTGAACCTGATTATGGCATTATTGTGTCAAGCGTTAAATTAAAAAGAAGAGTACAGATGTATCAATGGGTCGAAATTGAAGAAGAAAGAAGGTAATTGTATTTGATCGTTGAATATAATTGATTATAAATATTCTTTAATGTAAGTAGAAATACCATTAAATTAAAATACTATTTTAGTTTTGGCGGAGTGACAGAAGATGAGAAACATTATTATTATACGACAGAATGGAAGGATAAGCTTGTAGATTCTGATCATTTCTATATTAGAACCGGTCACCATAATCCAAAAGAAATGCCAATCAAAAGTCAAATACAAACTGCTAACGAAGTTAAAATTGGAGCTTTTATTCTTGGATCTGAATTAAAGAAGAAATTTAATGAATTTGTTGAGATTACCAGCGATGAAAGACCAGAACGAAAAGATATCAAAATGCATTCTGGATTATATTATCATAGCACAGACTTGTGGAATCCCCAGGTATCTCCATAATAAATAGTGCATTTTTGTGTTTGTATAATATATTCATTGTTTTCTTTTTGTTTTTTTTTATAGGTTGGAGATATTAGAATACAATTTTCTTATGCAGGGAAACAAGGTGATATTTACTCCGTTGTTGGAATGATGGAGAAAGGAGTTATTGTTCCTTATACTACATCACATGGAGAAGATATTTTACTTCAAAGGAAACACAAAATAACAGTAGATCAAATGTTTCATTTAGAACACGTGCACAATTATTGGAGAACTTGGAGTATCAGGTAATCTTTTTTATAGTAATTATTTTATTTAAATATTTTTATATATTTTATTTAAGAAGTGTTTTATTCTTATAAAATTATTTATTAAGAAACATTTTTTTGGTATGAAAATGCATAACTAATTTCAGAGGACTTGGATGGTTAGTTCTATTTTTGGCGGCAACTTGTTTGGCAAATATATTGAGAACAGTAATACTTAATTCTACATTTTTATGTGGAATAATAGCAATTGAGTCATTAACAATGTCCGTTTCCATGTCCATTAGTTTATTAGTAATTGGTCTGGCATGGGTATGGTACCGACCAGTAATTAGTCTGTGCTTAGCTTTAGCTTCAATTTTACCTTTTATTTATTCAACTTTAACAGCATCTCAATCGCAACAACGTGATAATTATAGAAGATTATAGTCTTATGCTGGAAATATCAATAATGTATAGCATATCTATTTACAATACTTTTTTTAGTTTTACCAAAGAATGTGAATTTCATTGTTAATTTTATATATATAGTTATTTATTAAATATTTAAAATAAAACTTTTGTATTATAAAATAGCTATAATGTTTTAGAAATACTTATTATCAAATGTAAAAAAATGTGAAATACATCAGCTTATGCAACATATACATTACATACGTATTGATAACATAAAAAAAGTAGTTTATTACCAGAAGCAGTTTCAACGTTGGTTAAGAATATCAGTATAAGATGGCGTTGAATGTCTATTAATTGATCATTGACTTATAATTTGATCAATGAACTTAAATTAAGTATATTTTCTTTGAATTATGCATTAGCAAAAACGTTTAGAAAAATTATTAAAAGACTAACATATTTCAGAGATAAAATTTAAATCTTAAATAATATTTTTTGAATAAAATAACTTATATATCACTTTCCTCTTTATAGAAATAGAATCATATATCTAAATAAACAAATTTTCAACAAATTGATAAAGTAAGAAATCTAAATTTATGTATGTGGTATATATAGGTATCTATGCATATATATATCTGATTTCATAATATCCTAATATAAATTCATTTCAACGATAGCTACGTTAAGATATTGCAACGAAGAGGAAACTAGGCAAAAGGAGGAAGGTAAAAAAAAAATAGGAGGAAAACATCGACCAAGCCGATGTCTGCACAATGCAAGGAAAATGCACAGCTGTGCAACCCTTTACAAACTTGGCCCGGAATAGCACGGATTTGTAATGAACTGAATATTACCCGGATTCCTCCTCTCTTTTCTCATTTTCTCTCTCTCTCTCTCTTTTGGTTTCTTTCTCTTTTGCACGTTTGATATCTACGGACGCTGTTTCAGGAAATTGCATTATACCCGACTCTCGATTCAGTCGTATCAGCGACGAACAGTCATGCCATTGTACCAGACTGTGCGTATTATGTTACTCGTTATTCGTGATTTTGAAAGCACAATGCGTTCGTGATTTTAACTCGGTTGAATCACGTTTATCTCGAGTATACAGCTATAGAAATTTTTGTCGACAGAAATAGTCGATATAAACTAGCATCGTTACCAAACAATATATATATTGAAAATATTCCTAGTTGTAAAAATTCAAAAGAATTTATTTTGAATGGAAAGAGCTAATTTCCATTATTAATTTATGATTTATTCTCTATCAACGATTTTCGTTCACTTACATTAAAAATGAAGACAATAGGATATATATTATATATATAAAGAGAAAGAGGGAGAGAGAGAGAGAGAGAGAAAGAGAGAGAGAGAGAGAGAATAGACAGAAGATTAGCAGTTTGTTAACTAAGCAGGGAATAGTCAGGCAAGCCACCATTCGATTTTTTTCAAATTTTGCACACTTGTAATAGTCCATTATAATATTCATTGTACCTTTAAACATCGCGTACAGATTAAGACGTTTGCAAAAAAACGCGGAAAAAAAGATGCATTTTTACAAATATTAAGAGCTATAATTGTTAAAGAATTTTAAATAATAATGTATATGTCATATTTAGTTTTTGTGTGTGCCTTCAGAAATGCCTTTATACATACATATTTGAAAAAGTAGCCATTATTATATTAGAAGCTTAAGTAGAAGAAAATTAAAACGAATAGATGAAAAATCCCACGATGATCACCTGTAACAGAAAGAAAACTATATTAATCATACAATCAAGTGATACAATAGCCTGACATACAAATCGTCCCATTCGCAGATGCACTTTTCAATTGAAATCTATATTTATTTTGATCAAATCTGTATTAACCGTTGTAATGAAACTAAATTTAAACGCGTGATTTTATATTTACATAAAATATATACAAATAAAGAAATAGGAAAAATACAAATATTAGGTTACTATAAGAAAAATATTTATTAATTATTATGAAATACTTGTGAACTGAATTATATGGAAAAGAAAAATAGCAAAGTTAATAAAATACGATCATAAAGAAAAATATTAAAAACGAAACAACAAAATAGAAATTACTGTAATATTTAACTAACGATAATTAAATTTGTAGATTATATAATACGAAAATTTTAATATTTTTGACTCTAACTAAACACATATGCATCCTTTCGACGATATAGACACGAATTTGGTGTCCCAAGGAGATGGAATGGTCCATCATCTCCAATTACAACTACAAATTAATGACGAGCAACAAAATTATACAATAAAATATAAAATATGACTAGAGAGCTATTCTCAAAAAGTTCGAACTTGCTGTTGAACCTTTGAAAATAACTCAATAGTCTATGTAGTTGCCCTCTTCAGCCACAATTAATTCGGCATTAGCCTCTTCGGCATTTAGCTTCTTCTTTCTTCATGCCCTAAACGTTGCTGTGAGGCTTTTTTTAACATTTACTCGAATGCCTCAACAGATATTTGATCTAATCGATGAACCTATTATTAACACTTTGCATTTAAAAAATTAAATGATATCAAGCAAAAGCAGAAACTTTGCCATAAATCTTATGGTCTTACTTTTTCACTCAACTACTTTTATCTTTTATCTTTATTCTACTTTGTATTTACGATATATATATAAAAAATGAAGTGTTTTCAGTAGGAATTACTAAAGAGCAAAGCGYTAATATACTTAATATTAAGTAAGTATCCAACGTATTCAGCTATCTTCACTTTTTCGAAAAAAAAKTAATTTTTAAGAAAACGCAAAGACTTTTGAATCGTTCGATACTGATTTATATCTCGCGGGACAGAGCATCAGCAATATATGGAAAAAATAAAAGAAATATTTAAATGATAAATGAATCTAAAGGTTGCTGAAACTTTGTATAATATTCGGAGAAGAAATTTTCCACTCCTGAGTGAAAATTACAATCGCGCGACTTCTCCAGTCTCTACCTACTTACA
>NW_014569594.1:0-1791 GCF_001313835.1 Polistes canadensis
TGAAAGCGGTGTTTATTAATTTTTAAATATTGTAATATATTCACAATTATTTAAGTTTTTTATAATGTGTCTTGAATAATTTCTTGTATGTATTTGTAATTGTATTAATCGATTAATAATTTTGTATGAAATAGAAACATTTTTCTATTCATACATTTGTATGTTGAAAAAAGCATACGTAAGAGACATGCAGTTTTTCATATTCACTTATGTTTAAATGTAAAAAAACACATTTTCTAATGCATCGAGAATTCGGTATTTTTAAATGTCCACTTATTGGTCATTTAAATTCTTTTCTCTTTAAATTTTATTATTCATTAAATAATTTAAATTGAAAAGTTTTGGTCGCGGATTATACATCGAATTTCATTTTTCCACACATGCCCTTTTCATCTAGTTTTTTGTTACAGAAAGTACTGTTTTTTCAAGCTCTAAGATTTAATATTGTAAAATACCATTTTATCAATGGTTATTTACAACAATGTCAGTCAACAAAAATTAAGGTAAAAGAATGATAGGAAGAGGTAAAAATATATTTTTTTTCATTAAAAACTGGAACGAAGAATTGGGATAAAAAGAAAAAAAGAAACCGAAGTTTCTGTATTTTTTTTTTTTTTATTCGTTAAAAATATTTTTCCGCGATTAATCTAAAAAATTAATTTTGTTTCAAGGTCATCGATATATTGGCAAGATTCGATTCGACTGTTTCTAGTTTGTGTTCTCATAGTAGTCGTGGTGTTGGTTTTTCTGTTTAAATGTATGAATGTATAAATGTATAAATGTATGTATGCGTGAACAAATTTTTAGTATTTGTTTAAGTTATTTTATGAATTTATTATCAAGACATTTTCATTGCTGGCTGCTGATTTTCATTGATTCTTGTTTAACTATAAATCTTTTGAGATTTTTTTTGTTCACAGATAGCAATATTGTTAATAGCATCTGAAGAGGATTAGTCGTAGATAGAATTATATATTAGATGATAAGATTATAAAAAAGATTATCAATGATAACATGAGTAATGTAACAAGAATTTTTTAAATTATTTTAATTTCACGAGTAATTAAAATATTTTTATCAGAATTAAAATAATATGAGGAGTATTTTTTATAACATTACGAATTCTTATTATTATTAAAATAATACTCGATGCACGTTTAGTGCACATTAAAATGCGTGCGTTCGTATTGTAAACACTTGCATGTTAAATTTAAGGTTTCAGTCGACGGTCAATCAAAATATTAATATTATAGCATTTGTTAAATAAAAACTTGCGCTTTATAATTGAAGTTTCAATCGAATCTATGTCAAAGCGTTTGCATGTTTGCGTTAATTTAGGAATGTAAATCGGGTAGGAAGGATCGATTTAAAACGATGTTCATAATTTTTCATCCAACTTTGAATAATAAGTAGGATGAAAAAATTAATGACTCGTTTTACGCGTTGCATTTTTCAAGTAAATTTCTTTCTAACAAATGACTATATATATATATATACATATAATGAAATAAATTTCTTAAAAAAATAAATGTAGAAGTAGAGTCTTAGCCCGGGGGTCTCCGGACACAGCAACCTCCTCGCGGTGAGATCTGGGTCGGTATTACTTGCGATCTAATTAAATCTAATAGTAAACTATGTAACGCAAGTACTACCGGGCGAATGGCTGTGCTAGATTCAATTTAAATTTATTTACATGTTTAATTATTATTCATTTTCTTTTGGTCCTTCTGACACATTGATTGTTTTGAAATAATTAAATGGTTTGTTAAAAAATGAAACGTATTGTGTATA